>NW_026865396.1:217500-401053 GCF_026571515.1 Ruditapes philippinarum | reverse complement strand
TGAATGGGCAAAGTTATCTGAAGTAGGATAACATTAGCCCACTTGGCCATTGAAAGACCATTCGAATGCGACCCTTTTTGTATGAGGATTGTGGGTATGTTTTCGAAATTGCCAGCGGCTTCGACGGTCGACGAATTTATGATAATGAAATGATGGATGAGCATTGTGTTGTTGATGTGTGGTGTTTTTTTTTTTTGTTTTCTCTTTTATATTTTTTTTTTTTAATTTTTATTTTTATTTCAACAATTTAACTGTTTAAGTTCTACTCGTAAATGAGTTAAATCGTTAAAACGTTGAATTTTATTCAATTTTTTTTAAATGTAATTTTTTCGCCAAATTAAAAAGGTTCGCGCCACGGTGCTTTATTTTAAATTGTCATGTTTTTCTATTTCAAGAGAATATAAAAGGAAAATAAAGATCAGCAATTTTTTAAAAGTATTTTGAACCGGGAAACAGTATTTTTGTTTTCAAATTTGACTCAATGTAACGGTTTTTACTTGTTGGTAATTTAATCGTTTGCTTGAAATGAAAAAAGATTCCTTACGACATGAAAGTTAAAGACAAGAAATTAAGACTTGCAGGTTGTCGACGTGTATTTTTAGCCCGCTCTTTTAAAGAAGGATTCTGTAATTAATAATGTAAACTTTTTCATAATTTAAAATTCCGAGTTTCATTTTCAAAGGTATTTAAGTTTCAAGTTAATGACATTTGTAGAGTAAACACAACCTCAGTTGCACTTATAATGTTTAGAAAAGTGTGTGCTTACAATATTAAACAATTGTTATCCATATTCTTAAACATAACTAGTGGTTCATTTTTCTTTTTCTTTTTCTTATGTAGTGGTTTGCCTACCCGTGCTCTGCCTTTTGTGCCCTGTCCTATTTTTCATTTTGGGGTTTTTCCCCCTTTGGGGCCTCCTTTTTGCCGCTGGCGGCTTGTTTGCTGGATCGGGGGGGGGGGGGGGCTGCGTTCATTGAAACGCCGCCTTTCCTTGTCGATCTTGTTTATCATATTTTACTAATATTTACATTATTATTTCCAAAGCTGTGAGTAATTACAGATATTATTTACGATAAACAAAGATTAAGGCATTAAACAAAAGAGAAGTAAAACCCAGAATATATTTTATAATTGGTCATAAAAAATAATTTATACAATTAACACATCATTAATAATGCGGTATATAAATATAGTTAGCTCTCTCATATACACATACATGTACATTATTTTGTCAATGAATACTTTTTATGAACAATAGAAATTAATTGGGAGTTCATTCATTATAAATGTCCTTTTATTTTTTTCAAGTTTCACCATTGAAGCCTTAAAAATACTTTTATACAATGGACGCGGTTGTTTGTTAATTCTATCTGTTTTTCAGAATTTAAGGGAACACATAAAATTTTTTCTCTAGTTTTTTACACAGTATGCAACAGCTTTTCGGTTACCATTATACCAAAGCTTCTTCATTTAATTCGTTATTTTTACACGACTGACAGCTGTCTGATATTCTACGTAAATTGTCGTCACGATCTTGATACACACAAACAAGAAATGTGCCCATCATTTAACTCAAAAACCCTTGTAGAGCTTGAAATCCTCCCTGAAAAACTGGTTGGATAGGTATTTATAACGTTTTTCCCTGCCAGTTCTAGTTGTTGTACAGCCTTCCAGTCACTAACATATATAGACGTTTTCCAGCCTGTATTCACGGTGAACATTTTAAAAGCCGGAAATTCGAACAGGACTATTTATCTCCACTAAAACTTTGCCAAATTCATTTTACCTTGAAAGGGGTCAAGAATTTTTTTTTTAAAACCTTTTTCCTGGGATAAAAATTACATGACACAACAAGCTTATCATTTTTGCCTGTAAGCAATACCAACGACATGTTTCATTGAATATTCACCTTATACGAATCAGCAGGAAAACTATGTGTTTGATTCTTTAGTGACATAAAATGGAACGCCGCTTTCTTTATCACTTAGGTACCCAGGTTTCACGAACAAAATCTAACATCTGTTGATAGCTGCAACATCATGCGGTGAATTATTTAGTTTTATCTCCGACACAGCTTTCTTCTGCATTGTATCATAATATTTTACTTGTTTGTTATCATAATCACAAAACACGATCTTATCCGGCTGAATAATCTGTATCCCGGTTATGATGCATTTCTGATCATCAGATGCGGATTTCAAATTTATATCCTCGACAACTTCAAGATTTAAAGTCTGATCCTCAGGCGGTATTGATGTATCTTTCATAATTGCATCATTTTCACTATCTGATGATTTAAGAGATACAATTTCCCCTAACTCCTTATATTTTTCTAACAAATCAATAATTGCCTGATGTTTGACAAATCTTACTGTTTCATTATTGTTAATTCGACTGTGATGTTTTGCCTTCATCTTCATTTCTACAAGTCGTTTCTTGGCTATTTTCATTTCAACATACAGTTTGTCAAGACAGTTCTTTTGTATCAGGTTATCTAAGCATACCTGTTTCTTTACCGTTTCGTCTTTCATGTCTTCTATATCTGTTGACAAACTCTTCAGATGCATTTGTTTTAAATCAAGGATGCTCTCCGCGTTCTTGACAGCAATTTGTTCCATATCGTCCAGACGTGTATTTATTTCTTTTCTAAATTGATGAATTGCCTTTATAACCTTATCATTGATTTTTTCAGAAATTGGCTTTTTATCTCATCTTTTGCTCTCTTTATACCTAATTTACAAACTTCCTCAAGTGATTTCATTTCCACCATTAATTCATTGAGTTCCTCACTGTCTAGAATATGTTTTGAAAGTTTCGGTATGTATTCCACCTTACAAGTCCTATGATCTAACGTGACACAAACACTGCAAACAACAATGTCGTGATCTCTGCAGTAATATTTCTGTTTTTTGTTTTGATGATCAGCACAACCATCGAAGTCGTCTGGAGATAATGGAACTGTAGGTGTTGTTGGCATGGAGTTTTCGTCAAGCAGAACATGGTTACGTACAGGTGCTGGTTTCTTATGATGCTTGTAACAGGTTTTACAAAGATGTTCATTGCAAGTGGTACAAAACCCCTTAGCTGGATTTCGTTCACCATCTCTTTCACATGGGATACAGAATAATAAAATGTCTTCAGCAGACCCATGTGATACCGAATGTGTCAATTTATTTTGTCGCTTGCCAGAAACTTCCATTATTAATTCTAGAATGTAAAATTTTAATTACTTCATTTAAATTCTTGGTGATTACGATTTTACTAATGTAACATCAAACCAAATTGAATAATCAAAAGAATAATGTACATCTTAAAAAAACTCCTAGACAACCTTTTTTTTACTCAGTATAATGATTTGTCAGTTAAAATCAATAATAGAAGTTTTAGTTTTTTTTAAATCATATTCCGATGATCAAATTGTTCTTTAAAGCTTCATAACTCAAGTTGAGTCAACAAATTTAAAAGAAATTAAACAAAAGAAAAATGTTCTAAGATTTTATGAAATTTAAAAAGAAATTAAGGAACGACTGATTTTTGCTGTGATACTACATTTTTTGTCCTACATTTTCTTTTTAATTTATCTATGAAAGCTCGAAATTTGCAATAAAATGTCAGTGAATTTTAAAAGAACGATAAGATATGAATACTTGTTATATCTGTACACAATGATAAACTGGGATATTTAACCTTCAATCTTCAAAGTTGTATAAACAAACAGGTTATAACATGTTTCCCACTTCTCTCTCAATCCGTATCAATTCAAATTCAACTTTAAATACTATTATTTGTATATGCTATTTTTTTCATGTTTTATTTAGTGAATTAAAAGGAAAAAAAAGAGATAGTTATCTAATTTTCCTAGACGTTTAATTAACGAATCATAAAAAACGTTGTATTTTAATTTGCTGATTGAATGTGTATGTTTAACTTCAAGATCCACTTTATCAATATAATCTCATTTAAATAAAAAACAACAATCAGTGTTTTGTTAGATGAAAGGAATAATTTAATAATGTGAATAACAAACCTTAAATAACCTCTTTTTTCCAAAATTTATATCTGAACATTTTTCACTGCGAGTTTAACCTTCGCCGCCATTTTGTCCTCTGTTTTATCGGGTTTCGCGGCCGGAATGCGAAAGTTAAAATGTAACACATAATCAACATAAAACGTTAAACAAACGTGATTGTGCAGATTTAAATAATGTCGTTAGACATATGTAATATTTACACCTGTGCTAAGAAGCAATATTTGTCCATATTCTTCTCTATCCTACATAATAAGGGCAACAAAATTATATGCTTTCACAAAGTTGAAGGTACTTAATCTTTTCGTTGTTTGTTGAATAATGAAAATGCATGGAAGTCGTTATCAAGTATAAAATGTTCTTTCACAAAATTATGTTTTGCACATAATGTATAATGACTCTTGGTTAAAGCGTAGTTGCTTATTTTTTGTTTCCTACATTTTATATAGGAAATATTTGTGATACTCTAGTACCCATGTAATTCATACATGTTATAACTTAATTGATACATTTGTGATTTTGAAGTTTAAACTCGGATACCATTAGTAACATGAATAATCTTCCTAACGCTCAGCTGGTGAAAAAATTTAGGGAAGGAACTCCCAATTAAAATTAAGATTCTTTTTAATCATGCAAAGTTAAATACTGGGTTGTTGCTTTGTTATTTTTGTTATTTAATTTTTTTATTGTTTACTTTGCCAATTCAATAAAATGCACGTTTTGTAGGTACTACGAAACGTCTTTATATTTTACGCATATACATGCTTTAAGATTCCATTAAAGCGGACACCAATCTCGTGGCATGCTGCACCGATTCTGCACGTTATTATTGACTGATTTTATTGACCTGACAATTATGAATTCATTATAGCACTCATTTCAATATTCGATCTTATTGAGAGGTGTTCGGTTCTATCCCTACTGCTGCCATTGTTTTAGCATACGTTGTCTTTTTCTTTATTTTTGCGGTATATTTTAATGAAATCAATATCTAGTGTGTTGTACGGCATTGAAATGACATTTATTGATTTTAATCTGCATGAATGTAAACACATTATTTCTTAAACTATGTTCGTTTGGTTTTTTTTAAAGAGAATAGACTAAACAAAATGACTGAAAACAAATGAATCAACGTAACAAATAATCATAGCTTTAATAATGTTGAAAATATTGATAAGAGAAAAAGCTTGGACCTACGCGGTCTTCAACTTAAAATACATATAACTAAATTCTGGAAACAAAGTGATCTCTCGGAAGCATTAATCACAACAAAATAGCATAAGAATTGCAGACTCGGTTTGATTGAGTCTGTACATGAGGGATAATGAATAAGTGCAACATCCCTCACGCCCCCTAGCACCGGCTTCAGCGGTACTCAATTCTCAACACATTATAGTGTTGGCAACAATGATCCCGAAGGACCAGAAAATGTAACATCATTTTACAAGTAGAAGACAGACATACATTATTTGTATTAGTACTGCACTCGTTTAGCAAGTTCTGGTACAGAAACTGAATGACTAACACAAAATTTTGTTAGTACTGGTAGAAGTACTAGATTAATGTCCACAAAAATGTGGTACTTGTAATGCAAACCCGAGACAGTACTTTGGTTTCCATAATAACTTTTATCTCATATATTAATTTATTTCATTTAAGAAAGATCAAACTTTTCAATATCATTAAATAACTTTTTTCAAAAAAATCCCTGTTATAAAAATTTATCTGAGAAATACAGCTGTAGAGAAAACATTATGTGGAACGTAGTTTCAGCTTGTACGTGTATCTGTTAATAACAAGGAACTGGTTTAAGGACCTCCCAATGTGACAGGTCTTTAGATAAGTAAACCTCGTCAGCAGTCAAGAAAGATGCTTCTGCTTTCTTGTATATTTTCCAGATATCATGGTATAGGATGGGCAGAACAACAAATCTGTTTGGGTTATCTTTCAAGAACTTGTTATTAAAAAAAATGTGAACAAAAGGCCAAATTTCATTGATGCGTAGAGGAAAATCAAGTGTATCACATTTGACTAAATATTCAACTAGAGAATGTAAAATATATGTCACACAAGTTGTGAATTTAAAATTATCTACAGCGTAAAAATTATTGACAAAACTGTAAAGCACAAAGAGTTGAGACGACAATTAGAATCATATTCTTCAATAAATGTGTAAGCATGCTTTCTTCATAAAGTGTGATATCTCTTAAAATATTTCAGATATGAAAGGTAAAATCTGCAATACAAAAAAAGGATTAAATAAAACCATGAAATTTCAAAGAGAATGTTTATTGAGAGTGCAATGAAATCGACAATAATATTTATACCTATTGACATTTTTTACTTTATTGTTATAAACAAACACTGCCTTAACCAAAGGAACACACTACATGATCTTTAATTGCCTCATTTTAGTCCATATTACTGGAATCCAAGGCATCAGCGTGTATTTGTCTTATTGTTGGCATTGAGTCCGTCGACAGGCATTGTTTCCATTTATTTCTAATAAGGTAAATTATACAAATATTTAAAGATTCATATCAGCAAATGATTCAGAATTATCAGTATCAGTTGCAACAATATTTATATGTTGCATACTGCTGGTGTCATTGCTGCGAAAAAGACTTATTAGACAGTTGGTGCAAGAGTATGTAAATGGAAGAACAACGGAACTCGTCCTTTGAAAAAAAAACGCATTTTGCACGATATTCGTGGATAGAAATAAACGCCATTGGCACGCCGTCAATGTATGAATAATACACAGGGAAAGGCAAAACGCTGGTACGACGGCAAAACGCTGGTACGACGGCTATGAAAATGTTTACCGATCATATAGAAACTTCATCTTTTTCCGTTCCGGCAAGTCCTTAAAGGTCCCATTTTACAATTTTGTATCTGTTACATAAGATACCTTCTTTTTTTAGAAATACATATTAAATAACAAAGAGACTGTATTACATTAAGTAGAGAAGTATGCTATAGATACATTGTGCCTTCTATTGTATGCAAATATACCTCATTGAACATAAAAAAAATAATCAAACTTAAGTTAATCATACGATACAATCTGACGTAAGTCCTGATCTACATAAGTTATTCCTTGCCAGTAGATCTGATTGCCACCATATTTGTTTCGTCTTCATTATGATTCAGATTCCCGGAAGAAAAAACTATTTTTAACCATTCAATTAAACCGTCCTTTAAAGATAGGCATACATATTTTTGTAAGAGAAAACAATTGTTTGAATTATTTTGAAAAAAAAGGAACTGGAAATTACAAACGTATGTTTTAATAGGCCAGACTGTTTTGCCAGTTTACCTGCCGGCTATATGGACAACGCCATGTTTGTTTCTGAAATCGTGAAAATTGCCTACTCTGTATTGGTTTCTTAGCAATTAAAATTAAAAACCGCCTCGATTTAAAAATTGCGAAAGCTCGTCGATGATTGGTTGTTTGAAAGGTCCAGAGAAGGTGACCTGCTATTGGTTCCCGTCAGATTCTAATGTGTTAAGAGCTGATTTTAATCATACGACAGAATGTTTTACTTTTACTTGACACTTTCTGTTAATGTTGTTCAAAATAAATTATATAACGTTAAAGGATACTCTATTTTAAGATAATCATTTTGCCGAAACAAAATTAAAACATCATTTTGTAAATTGAAATTCAATTCATTCTAATCATATTTCAAAAAATCATGATTTTGCAAAGGTTCTCAAAACATAAAGGAAAGAAAAAGATGATATCTTTCAGTTTAAAATACAAGTACAATTATTCACAAACAATTGTGCAGATCGCAATTAAATCAGTCATGTGATGAAAATAATACACCGTATACTGATATCTTTAACATGACAACTTATCAATTAGAAAACTATTGTAATACAATTATCTCTTATTTTAATTACAAAATATATGTAATGTCTTTTGAGTACAAATAAATAACTGATTTTGCAGTATTTATATCTATATTTCAAATGGGTTACTAACGCAGAAAGGGCTACTTTTTACTTCATTGTGGCAATTTACTTGGATTTTAAATGTCGTTTGCAATGTGAAAATTACTCCTTTTTTTATTTTTTACCTTTAAATACATGTTCAAGATTTCCATTAAAATCAGCTTGAATATATAGGCATGCTGTTTGATTCTTATTAAATCAGTCATACTACTGTGTGTGTTTGTTTGTTTCATTTTACGCCTTTTTTCCAGCAGTAGTTCAGTCATATAGGCGGGTAGTTTCCTTACCATCGTTCCTGGAAAGTTACTCCAGTACTAGACTACCTTCCTCCGCGCTAAACTACCAAAGCATTTCCAGGGGATCAAACCCACGCCAGAGAGATAACTGGATTAGAAAGCATCGATCCTAGCCCCTCGGCCAAGGAGGCGGTCCATACTACTGTGTCGCGCCAGACAAAGTCAATACTAACAAACACTATCCTTTACGTCTAGAGTAAGAAGTACAGAATTTATAAATTCGAAAAAACTTTCAATTCTTCTATTAAAGAATTATTTCATTGTTTGCTTTTATCATCAGCAAATCATATATCTAGATCTTATTTTATTGTTAAAACTATGTAATAGTTGATTGATTTCTTTTTATTAAGCTACTAGGTGTGTTTGTTATGACAATTTATTTTACTGTAACTTACAATGTCTTGACAGTTTTATCATGTTCAAATAGGTTAAAATGTGCAATATGAACAACAGCTTTTTTGTGTATATAATTGATTTGAAATTAAAATTATATGTTATCACTTGTGTCTGAAAGAATTATAAAGGTAATGCTGTGTTTTTATCATTATCAATTATTATTATTTTACAAAGAACTGAGAGATTTTCTGACATTAAAAAAATAAAATAAATAAATAAATAAAACAAATATTAAATAAATAATGCTGCAATCAAGCAGAATACGAAGGGAGTTTAATCTGCCTGTCTTACCAATACATTAATGGACACTTATCTTCAAAATCACAATCACAAGACAATTACGCTGGGCTTATATAATACATATTAAACAGAATATATGCATTTAAACAAAATATTTTATCTTAGAAAAATACAAGAATTCGATAAGTAAGGTCAATTAATAAAAGTATTATTCACTTATGTCATTATTTTTTACTGTTTTAACTAATGCAAACAAATCTCTGTAACCCCCCAAAAATGAATGAAAATGAATGACAACAATGTGCGGTAAATTGATCCAACTTTTAAAGGAAAATAACTCATCCTGATTGACCCATTATCCACGAACGAATTTATCACCAAAGATCGTGAGTTAAAAAGTTGCCGATGTAAAAATAAGAACTTAATTTTCAGATCATCATTTGGTATGATCTAAACACACTTTGGCTTGTTTCCATCTTTACAAAGTGAAAGAAGACGTCTGGTGCCCATTCGTGCATCAAGTTCAAACGACCCTCCGTATACTAAGCTAGCTGAAAAGCTTCGTCACTTAAAAGAACTAAAAGTTTCTGACGAGATTCGAACTTACACTGGTGAGTGGCAAAAGTTATTTGCATTTGATAACATTAACCACTCGGTCTCTAAAGCCCGATCACTTTCTAGCACTTGAATACTACATTTTTCTATATCATTTAGGATGAGGTATTTTTCGAATTGCCGGCGCTTCGGTGTCGACGACGATTATGATATTGATGATGTGATGACGATGATGACGATGATAAGCATGGTGGGTTCAAACGTATTATCCGCCGAAATAAAGGCTTTATTCAAGTGCTTTTTAAAGTGTCATGTTTTTATTTCAAGATAAAGGATAAAGGTCAGTATGAATTTTTTTTTATCAGATTGTTTTTCGTTCAAATTTTCATCAATTTAACGGTAAAAATCTTTTGCTTGTATAAGAACACATTTTGTCATATCTCGGCTACCAGTCCCCCGTACCTGCTTTAATGGATAATTTAATAGTATCCCTTATTACCGAGTAATCTGCAAGTGACCTATTACTGATCAACCGAGAGGTTCAATGACCGATAGGCTTAATATCCGAGATCAATTGTCACGGAAAAATGTCGACTTGCACAAACATCGTATATATAACAAGGCCGATGTTCTCTCCATTCCATGAGAGAAGTCATCCAAATATGCTACAAGTCATTCACGTTTAATATAGTATTCTAAAGTATCCTGGAGACCGCAGGGTATTGGTACGCGTTTAACTTTTGAGGCATGGAGGAGCACGTGACATGTTTTCGGTACATGGAGGAGCATGTGATCTGTAAACCGTATATGATTGGTTAATTGACCTTTTCGAAAACCCAGCTAAATACCGTTTGCCGGTACGTTACGGATTAACCAGAAGGGAATTAGTCCGAATTACACCTAATTGAGAACAAAAATCTATTACGTGATATTTCTAATTTTCTATAATTAGTTTACCGTTTAAGGTGGAAAAACTTGAAAATTATCAATGTTTCTTTAATATCTATCACAAATTTTACAATAAATTGTTTATACTGAAAATCTACAAAATTAAAAAATTCGTAGTGGCATCTGCCATAATAAATAAAGATATTTTCTGCGAAAACTTGTGTTTACTTTATTTATTTTTTGCTCGGAATTATTCATAAAATGGTAGGCCTATTTAATCATTTTCTTAAAAAGAAATAATTGTTTTATGTTCGACCTTCTCCGGTCTTCAACGGTCACATGCAGTTTCCAAAGACCTTCTTCTATATTGTTCGATTATATTTCTGTTACAAACGTTTATTTATCCCCCCCCCCCCAAATAATGTTGAAAACTGTTAAATGAAATATCTTTATATCATTAAAATGTTCACCGCAGGAAACCATTTTACTTGTAGTTTTCTTGTATGTTGTGCTGTATTATCTGTATATGTGTTTACGTTCATGTATTTGATTGTATTTGCAATCAGTTGTATACACTTGTATATGACTAAAGTCAAAAATTTTGCTGACTGATAATTAACTAAAACTTAAACTGATTAACATGCTTAATTTTTTTTATTTACTTGCATTTCTAGTAATAGTTAAATCTGGAAATATGAGGACTATTATTTTCACAGCGAGAAATAGATATTGATATTCTACATTTATATATAGGTACAACAACAAATACAAAAAATCTAAAATACGAATAATCAAAACTATGAATGATTATTGATTCAAAATAGAATAATTAATACAATGCAAACGAATACGTGCATCACTGAATAGACTTTTCTTTGTATAAAGATAGCACATATGTTAGTTTTCATTGAAAATTTTGTGTGCATTTTAAATTGAATTGTGATCATTAATCACATCATTTCTTCTTTTTTTACGTATCATCATTCCAACTTAAATACTTTTATGCAACTACATGAAGCGAGAAATTCATTTGTTTCCGAATAAGACACATAAAGTTTTCTAGTTTTCTTACAGTATGCAACAGCTCTCGGGTACCATCTACCAAGCTTCTCATTTATCGTTATTTTACACGGCTTACAGCTGTCTGATATTCTACGTAAATTGTCGTCACTATCTTGATCCAAACAAACAAGAAATGTGCCATCATTTAATTCACAAATACCTCGTAGATCTGATCCTCCCTGTGCTGGTTGATAGGTATTTATAACGTTTCCCTGCCAGTCTAGTTGTTTAACAGATACACCATAGTTACTAACATATATCGACGTTCCAGCTGTATTCACGGTGACATGTTGAGGACGGCAGAACATTCTATTATCTCCACTAAAACTTTGCAATATTTTCCCTTGTACGTCAAGAACTAGAACTTTCCCTGGAAATTCATTACATGACACAACAAGCTTATCATTGCTGTAAGCAATACCACGACATGTCTCATTGATATTCACCTTACGATCAGAAACTATGTGTTGATTCTTTAGTGACATGAAATGGACGCATTTATCAAAAGGTACAGTCACGACAAATCTATCATATGTAATAGCTGCAACATCATACGGTGAATTATTTAGTTTCATTTCTGAAACAGTTTTCTTCTGTTCTGTATCATACCATTTTACTTTGCAGTTACTATAATCACAAACCACGATCTTATCCGGCTGAATAACCTCTATCCCAGTTATGTCACATTTATTGCTATCCGATGCGGATTTCACATTTATGTCCTCGACAACTTCAAGATTTAGAGTCTGATCCTCAGGCGGTATTGATGTATCTTTCATCATTGCAACATTTTCACTATCGGATGATTTAACAGATACAATTTCCCCTAACTGCTTATATTTTTCTAGCACATCAATAATTGCCTGATGTTTGACAAAGCTTACTGTTTCATCATTGTTTATTTGACTATGTTGTTTTGCCTTCATCTTCATTTCTACAAGTCGTTTCTTGGCTACTTTCATTTCAACATACAGTTTGTCAAGACAGTTTCTTTGTATCAGATTATCTAAGCATACTTGTTTCTTTACCGTTTCGTCTTTTATGTCTTCTATATCTGTTGACAAACTCTTCAGATGCATTCGTTTTTTATCAGAGATTCTCTCCGCGTCCTTGACCACAATCGTTTCCATATCGTCCAAAAGTGTATTAATTTCCTTTCTGAATTGATGAATTGCCTTTATTACCTTGTCATGATTTTCAGAAATGGCTTTTATCTCATCTTTTGCTCGCTTTATCCTTAATTTACAAACATGCTCAAGTGATTCTACTTCCGCCATTAACTCATTGAGTTCCTCACTGTCTAGAATATATTTTGAAAGTTTCGGTATGTATTCCACCTTACAAGTCCTATGATCTAATGTGACACAAACACTGCAAGCAACAATGTCGTGATCTCTGCAGTAATATTTTTGTTTTTCGTCTTGATGATGATCACAACTATCGAAGTTGTCTTGAGATAATTGAACGGTAGGTGTTGTTGGCATGGAGTTTTCGTCAAGCAGAACATGGTTACGTAAAGGTGCTGGTTTCTTATGATGCTTATAACAGGTTTTACAAAGATGTTCATTGCAAGTTGTACAAAACCCTTTAGCTGGTTCCCGTTCACCATCTCTATCACATGGGATACAGAATAATACAAAATCTTCAGCAGACCCATGTGATACCGAATGTGTCAATTTATCTTGTCGCTTGCCAGAAACTTCCATTATTAATTCTAGAATGTAAAATTTGAATTACTTCATTTAAACTCTTGGTGATTACTACATTACTAATGTAATATCAAACCAAATTAAATAATCAAAAGAATAATTTACATATTAAAAAGCTCCTAGACAACCTTTCCTTTTACTCAGTATAATGATTTGTCAGTTAAAATCAATTATAGAAGTTTTTTTTTTTTTTTTTCATATTCCGATGACCAAATTGTTCTTTAAAGCTTCATAACTCAAGATGAGTCAACAAATTTAAAGGAAATTAAACTTGGGAAAAAAATGTTCTAAGATTTTATAAAAATTTAAAAGGAAATTAAGTAACGACTGAATTTTGCTCTATTTTCTTTTTAAATTATCTATGAAAGCTCGCAAATTTGCAATAAAATGTCACTGAATTTTAAAATAATGATAAGATATGAGTACTTGTTATATCTGTACACAATGATAAACTGGGATAGTTAACCTTCAATCTTCAAACTTGTATAAACAAACAGGTTATAACATGTTTCCCACTTCTCTTTCAATCCGTATCAATTTAAATTCAACTTTAAATACTATTATTTGTAAATATATGCTAGATTTTTCCATGTTTTTATTTAGTGAATTAAAAGGAAAAAAGAGATAGTTATCTAATTTTCCTAGACGTTTAACTAACGAATCATTAAGAAGATCGTTGTATTTTAATTTGTTGATTGAATGTGTATGTTAAACTTCAAGATCTTCTTTATCAATTTAATCTCATTTAAATAAAAAACAATAATAATTGTTTTGTTAGATGAAAGTAATAATTTAATAATGTGAATAACAAACCTTAAATAACCTTTTTATCCAAAATTTAAATCTAAACATTTTTCACTACAAGTTTAACCTTCGCCGCCATTTTGTCCTCTGTTTAATCAGGTTTCGCGGCCGGAATGCGGAAGTTAAAATGTTATTTTGCCCAGGTACATAATCAATACAAACTTGTTTGTGTAAATCTTAAAAAAGTCCTAAGACATATGTAATATTTACACCTGTGCAAAGAAGCAATATTTGCCCATATTGTTGTCACTATCCTACATAATAAGGCCAACAAGTATATGACCAAAATTATACTTTCACAAATTTTAAGGTACTAAATCTTTACATTGTTTGTTGAATAATGAAAATGCATATACGTCGTTATCAATGTATAAAATGTTCTTTCACATAATCATGTTTGGCAATATTTGTGATACTCTAGTACATGTTATAACTTAATTGATACATTTATGATTTTGAAGATTCTTTTTTAAAACTTAGATACAAATAGTAACATGAATAATCCTTTAAACACTCAGCTGGTTAAAAATTTAGAGAAGGAACTCCCAATTACAATTAAGATTCTTTTTAATCATGCAAAGTTAAATACTGGGTTGTTGTTTTGTTGTTGTTTTTTTTTATTTATTTTTTTTTACTTTGCCAATTCAATAAAATGCACGTTTTGTAGGTACTAAGAAATATTGTACGCATATACATGCTTTAAGATTCCATTAAAGCGGACACCAATCTCGTGGCATGCTGCCCCGATTCTGCACGTTATTATAGGCTGATTTTATTGACCTGACAATTATGAATTCATTAAAGCACTCATTTCAATATTCGATCTTATTGAGAGGTCTTTGGTTCTATCCCTACTGTTGCAATTGTTTTAGCATACTTTTTCTTTTTCTTTATTTTTGCGGTATATTTTAATGAAATCAATATCTAGTTTGTTATACGGCATTGAAATGACATTTATTGATTTTAATCCGCATGAATGTAAACACATTATTTTTTAAACTATGTTCTTTTGTTTTTTTTAAGAGAATAGACTGAACAAAATGACTGAAAACAAATGAAACAACGTAACAAATAATCATAGAATTAATGTTGAAAATATTGATGAGAGAAAAAGCTTGGACCTACGCGTTCTTCAACTTAAAATACATATGGCACTTAGATTATAAACTTGTGTTTTACCCTGTTGCGCTATAACGCTCAGTACACTTAGTTCATAGATACAAATTAAATTAAATTCCATCGTACAGCGTACATCTCGCGGAACTTATCGAAAATCTATCAAGGATTAATATATTGTGTCAATTGACCCTGTAATCAGTACGTAATTGACAGGTTAATTAAACCAAACAATACAAATTGTTGAATCAACAGCGCAACAAGGGAATGTATTCAGTTCTATACATCAGAAACTATTCTGTAATAATAGTGTCCCTTTAATCAATAAATCTAAGGTTTCTAAAATAACACGACCCTTCCTAAGTTAAAACAATCAACTAAACTGACATTTGCATATTTTCAAAAATTAAGGTTTTTAAAAAGTATGATAACTTTTATTTCTTCCTACAGAAATGTCATATGATCTTCTTTAAAAACTAAAAATCAATAGATTATCAAAAGTAGACGATTGCATTTTCACATCATTTTGAGGTTTTTGACGAAGACGTGATAATTATAAACTCAGTCGCTAACTAATGACATATTCACAACAAATAAAATCACATTGTCATTATTAAATGTACTAAGAATAATGAGGTAAATGTTGCTTAGAAGAGTTAGTTACAACTGAATAATTTAATAATAACTTAACATTATTTTACCAGTAGAAGACAGACATGCATTATTGGTACTAGTACTGCTCTCATTTTGCAAATACTTGTACATATACTGAATTAATCACACAAAAGTTTGGTAGTACTGGCAGAACTACTGGATTAATGTCACTGCAATACAGAGACAGTAATTTGATTTCCATAAAATATTGAAAGGGAAAACTTTTATCTCATATATTATTTTATTCATTTAAGAAAGATAAATCTTTTAAATAGTATTAAATATCTTTTTCAAGAAATCCCTGTTATAAAAATGTATCTGAGAGCTGCTGTAGATACAAAATGAAAATGTTGAACGTATTTTCAGCTTGTACGTGTATCTGTTAATAACAAGGAACTGGTTGAAGGACCTCCAAATGTGACAGGTCTTTAGATAAGTAAACCTCCTCAGCAGTCCATAAAGATGATTCTGCTTTCTTGTATATTTTCCAGATATCATGGTATTGGATGGACAGAATAACAAATTTGTTTGGGTAATCTTTCAAGAGCTTGTTATTAAAAAGAAATGTGAACAAAAGGCCAAATTCTCATTAATGCGTAGAAGAAAATCAATTGTATCACATTTGACTAAATAATGTAAAATATATGTCACATAAATAGTAAATTTGAAATAAACTGTAAAGCACTAAGAGTCGAGACGACAATTAGAATCATATTCTTCAATAAATGTGTAAGCATGCTTTCTTCATAAAGTGTGATATCTCTTAGAAATATTTCAAATATGACAGGTAAAATCTGCAATAGAAAAAAGGATCAAATAGAACCGTGAAATTTCATTGTTGGCATTGAGTCCGTCTACAGGCATTGTTTCCATTTATTTCTAATAAGGTAAATTATACAAATATTTAAAGATTCATATCAGCAAATGATTCAGAATTACCAGTATCAGTTGCAACAATATTTATATGTTGCATACTGCCGAAAAAGACTTATTACACAGTTGGTGCAAGAGTATGTAAATGGAAGAACAACGGAACTCGTCCTTTGAAAAAAACGCATTTTGCACGATATTCGTGGATAGAAATAAACGCCATTGGCACGCCGTCAATGTATGAAAAATACACAGGGAAAGGCAAAACGCTGGTACGACGGCTATGAAAATGTTTACCGATCATATAGAAACTTCATCTTTTTCCGTTCCGGGCAAGTCTTTAAAGGTCCCATTTTACAATTTTGTATCTGATACATAAGATACCTTCTTGTCTTTAGAAATGCATATTAAATAAAAAAGAGACTGTATTACATTAAGTAGAGAAGTATGTAATCGATACATTGTGCCTTCTATTGTTTAGTTTAAATATATTTCATCATAATCATACACAGTACATAATATACAATCATTCAATATATACAATGATGAAATGGATTAGAACGAAAGATATAAATTCTTATATTGTTTGCAAAAATACCTCATTTAACATATAAAGTAATCAAACTTAAGTAAATCATACGACACAATCTGACGTATTCTGATCTACATAAGTTATTTCTTGCCTGTAGATCTGATTGCCACCGTATTTGTTTCGTCTTCATTATGATTCAGATTCCCGGAAGGAAAAGAACTATTTTAGCCATACAATTACACCGTCCTTTACAGATAGGCATACAGATTTTAGTATTGGTTTCTAAGCAATAAAAATTAAAAACCGCATCGATTTAAAAATAGCGAAAGTTCGCCGATGATTGGTTGCTTGAAAGGTCACGAGAAGGCGACCTGCTCTTGGTGCTCGTCAGATTCTAATGCACAGTGTTAATTAGGAGCTGATTTTAATTAAATAAGCATACGACAGAATGTTTTACGTATACTCGACATTTTTCTGTCAAAGGGTTGCAAATGTCACAGCTCAGTGTGGTTCAAAATAAATGATTCAACGTGATTGGATATTCTTTTTTAAAATGTGGGTTGCTTATCATTATTTTGCCGAAACAAAGGTTAAACATTATTCTTTTTTAATTTAATTTAAATTCTTTGAGATATCAGCCATATCATATTACAAAAATCATGATTTTGAAAAAGTTTTCAAAAAATAAAATAAAGGAAAGAAAATGATGAGCTTTTAGTTTTGCGTACAAGTTCAATTATTCATTCCTGATTGTGCATACCTCAATTAGATCAGTTATGGGAAAATAATACACCTTAAACTGATCTCTTTAATAATCAAATAAGACATGACAACTTACAAATTAGGAAACACATCTGCGGATATCTCTATATTCAAAATTTCACCATTTTCGTGTTAAATGTTGAATTCTGCTTAAGTCGGTTCTAGGGGACATAGACGGTAACTGGCATTTTCCAGTACCGTCCATGAACAGGCTAAATCAAACCGAGCCTGCAATATTTTCAATTTTGTTATATTGTGAATTATTTATAATACCATCTCGTCTGTGTTTTGTCCATGTGACCTCCTGGTTCTGCTTGGTGTCTTGCTGGGATCCTTGCCGGTTGTTCTGTATTGGTGAGTTTTGTTCGGGAATGTAGTTTTTCATATCCACTCTTATTGTTTTTACTTACGATGCCAAACAGACTTACAGTTAATTCATTGGACTATTTCTATACCCATAAACGCTTTAAGTAATCAACTTAATTAGTTATAGATAATCAAAGAAGACACTGGTGACATGTTAAAAAGTAATTCTTTTAACAAAACTAAAATATTGAAAAACATGCCAAATTATATCAGAAGTTGCTGTCTATTGAAACACATATTCCATACATCAATAAATCTTTATATTGTCTTTATGTTGTTGTTGTTTGGGGGGGGTTGTTGGTTTTTCTTCTTTTTGCTTTTTGTACGGGAAAGGCTTTTCCAGTCAGAATAATTAAATTATTTGAGAGAAGCAGAAAACTTTATACCTTTAATATGTTATACAGCTTTTGATAAACTGATAAATGACTTTTTTGAGGATATATCAAAAGTATGAAAATCAGTGTCAACTATGTACTTTGTACCATGTAGTTCAAATGATAAGGCACTTATACATATAGTGAAACGAGCACTAGATCGTGAGAAAATTAACCTTTTATGATTTATAAATTTTTGCTTTACTAATGTGAGAATCGCAGTTTATTGACAATGACAAAGCAGTTTGTCCCGTTTCTGATCGGTACCCTACTGGATGCCGTTTACGGTGGTCTTTGTGTCACTGAGTGTCATCGGGAGCTACGATTTTTGAACATCGCACATTCATCACGAACTCATTTTTTTAAATAGATAAAAAGACATACAAAAGATATTGACAATTATATGTGAAATTAATTTGCTAGATTTTATTGAGTTTATTAATGAAGGTCAACAAAAAAACCGCCCATGCCCGCCCGCACCTGTTTAAGTGGTATTAAATCTTCAACGAAGGATATTACCAGTCTGCAAATTCAATGAACCTATGGTACGGAGTGTATCCTTCTTTATCAGAAATTGATGAATATGTCTATTAACAATTTTTTTTAACAAAATCCGGTGTTTCAAAGTGCAACTTTTTACAATTAAACACCTATTCATTTAAACATCAATCAAATGAAACTTGTACGCGTTAGAAAATCTCCTAAATAATAGTTTTATGGCAAAACATCATTTTAACCAAAAAATAATTTCATCAGTAGGAGATAGACATGCGTTATTGGTACTGGTACTACCTTTCGTACTACTCTCATTTTGCAAGTACTGGTACTGATTCTGATTTACTCACACAACTTTTTGCTAGTACTGGTATTAGTACTGGATTAATGCTCGAAAAAAGTTTTGCTGAGTCGAGGTGGTACCTTGTTGTTTGAAAATATAATTTCAGCCGCTCAACAGGTTAGAGTTGTTTGTTATTTAGAAACCTGCATGCTCCAGATAAGCCAGAATATACATGTATTATGAAAATCAAACTTGAAAAGGTTTTAATAAAACCTTAACTATTCAAGATACAAATGATAATTTACATGCTATGTGCGATTAATGACTTATTTTCTGTATTTATCACTATATTTCCACTGCGTGCTTTACGTATTAAGGGATTGTTTTGCACTTCTTTTTTTTCATTTTGCTTGCATTCTTAGTGCCGTTTGTAATTTGAAAAATACTTTCTTTTTTCACTCTACAATATTTATTTTAAATACATTTTCAACATTTCATTAAAATAAGCATGAATCTGGAGGCATGCTATTTATATTCTATTAAATCAGTCACACTATCGTGCCAGACATATTCAATTTCATTAATGAGTCACACTATTGCGTCGAGCCAGACATATTCCATTTCATTAATGCTGACTTACGAACACTTACCTATTCGTCCAGGCGTGAGATGTGTAAAATTTATGAAACATGAAAAAATCGTTCGATTGTTCTACTTTTGTTTTCATTCATTGTAAGTTTTTATCATCAACCAATGGTATATGTTGATCTTATTTCATTGGTGAAACTATGTAAAAGTTGTTTGATTTATTTTTATCAAGCTTTTAGGTGTGTTTGTTCAGACAATTTATTTTATTCTTACTTATAATGTTGTTACATTTTTATCATTTTCATATAGGTTGACGTGTGCAATATAGTAAAATAAATAAAAACATAAATGCTGCCATCAAAGCAGAATATGAAGGGAGATTAATCTATCAGTCTTACCAATATATTATTGGATACAAGTCTGCAAAATCCGACTAAGTAATAAGGGAGACAATTACGCAGGGCTTATATAATACACGTTAAACGGAATACATGTATATGCTTCAATTAATTTTTTTCTTTCTTAGAAAAATACGAGCATCCAATCAATCAGGTAAATTAATAAACATGTCATTAACTCGTGGCATCATTTGTAACTGTTTGAGTTTAGCGCCAGTATCAGGACAACTAATTGAATGACATGTCCGTAGACAACACCACCAACATGTCCCTTAATGATAATAAGTGAACAAACTTTCCGGAAAACATGTACAGGAAATTGAGCGAACTTGTAAAAGGAGAATAGTTCAGTTCACTCTGTCTACAAATCCACGAACGAATTTGTTTACAATATATCTTAAAGAGATTAAAACCCGATGTGAAAAATAGAATTTATTCTTCAGATCATTCTTTGGTATGATCTAACCCCACTTGTTTTGTTTCCATCTTTACTGGTGAAGACAGACGTCAGGTGCCAATTCGTGCATTAGGTACAAACGACCCTCCGTACACTTACTAGCCGGAAAGCTTCCGCACTTGAAAAAACTAAAAGTTCCTGACGAGATTCGAACTCACATGAAGTAATGAAGTATTGTACTAAACAAGGTAAATAGAAATATTAAGAATACAAAAGCTAAATGCAGCAAATACAGTAGAACATTTGTGAGGCCAGGGTACAGAAAGGAAAAAAAACATTGATATATAGGAAATTTAGCTTTTAAAAATGAAGTTACGTAATTATGAATGTATTTCTCATTCAATATTGTTAAAGGTGTGGTTCCAAAACAGAAGAGCAAAATGGCGGAAGGAATAACGTAAGACCAGAAGTAATGCTGCTTTACGTTACTACAATCACATGCCGATAAATGACAGTGTCGCTGCAGATTTGAATAGACGATAACGTCAGACCGCCACGTGCGCGCCGCCGGTTATTCCGCCATTTCTTGGTGGTATAGCGATTCACGAGAATTCCATGCAAGCTTTTGGTATCTCACGCTCTTAGACACTCTGGACTTTTCGAATAGTAAATTGTTGTTTTTGAAAAGGAACTCTGTTGTGTATTCTAATATAAAAACAATCATTGCTTTGCTAATGATTAAAATCAGCCAATTAAGTTTATTAAACAAACCAATGAAATTACCGCAAATAAGATAGAATCATTGAACGCGGCATAAAAGTTCCGCCTTGTATTATTTCTATATTATGTATTATTTGTTTGCTGAGGTTTAATTTATTTTAATTTATATTTATCTTCATTTTCTATGTGTGGTAATCCATGTTTCATAGCAAGATATATTTTCCATATCAAAGGTACCTGTTATAGGTTATTTTAATCATGTACGACACGCATTCTTTAAAATTTATGTTTCTTGCAGAGTGCCACCTGGCGGCGATCTTCGGAATCAGCATCATCATAATTTGCTCACACCACCAAAGTGAAACCCAATCTGGTGATACGGCACCAAAATAAAACTCGATCTTGGCTGTTAATTGTCATTTGCCGTTGTCTTGTTTAAAAAAAAGGACTTTTGAATATTGAATGTTGGAGATTAGCCATTATAAAAAGAAATACAGTTGAAATTAATTTCACATTACAGCGTGACGCAGCGAAATATGTGTCATGTATATTTTGGAAAATATGTTTATTTATAAAAGTTATAATTTCCAAAAAGTCACTCTATGGCTATCTTTTTATTCATTTGACATAAGTACAGTTAAAGTGATTTAGTATTTTGTATGGAAGTCAAAATACATGAACTACTATTTGTACAATTTGCTTCTTTAATGACAAATTATATTTCGTATTTATCGCTATTTTTTCAGGTAACAAGCATCTAACATTCTCCAAAACCAAAATTTAAAAATTAAAAAACACATGTTTTTGTCTATGAGACATAATGTGCCTTTCATACTATCTCGTTAAATTGGCACGATGTAAACACATAAAACATAAGATCAGCCACTAAGAAGGATAGTGTTTACTTCCATGAAATCTGTCAGACTAAGTAACCTCACTATTCGATTTCGTCAAGAGTGAGATGTGCACAGTACAATTTATGAAAAGCGAAAACGTTTAATTTTTTATCTTTGTAAGTTTTTATCACCAACCAATACTATTTTCTAGATCTTATTCTATTGGTAAAACTATGGAAAAAAATGTTTGTTTATTTTTATCAAGCTACTAGGTGTGTTTGTGTTTGTATTTTTTTGTAACATACAATGCTTTGACAGTTTTATCATTTTCATATAGGTTAAAATGTGCAATATGAACAACAGTTATTATTTGTGTATATATTTGATTTAAAGATAAAATTATCACTTGTGTCTGAAAGAAAATATTTTATAAATGAAATGTGGTGTTTTTTTTTGTTTTTATTTTACCAAAAAGATGAAAGATCTTCTGACGTTAATTTTTAAATAAATAAATGCCACAATCAAGCAGAATACGAAGGGAGATTAATCTACCAGTCTTACCAATACATTACTGGGCGACTTATCTGCAAAAACCGACTTAATTAATTAACAGCAGCCGATGTAAAAATTGAAATTTATTTTTCATATAATCATTTAATATGATCTAACCACACTTTGGTTTGTTTTCATCTTTACTGTTGAAGGAAGACATTAGGTGCCCTTATGTACACTAAGCTAGCCAGAAAGCATCACCACTTGGAAGAACTAAACGTTTCTAACGAGATTCAAAGTCCCATCGGTGAATGGCAAGTTATTTGAAGTAGATAACATTAACCACTTGGCCATTGAAGACCATTCGAATGCGACCCTTTTGTATGAGGATGTGGTATGTTTCGAATTCCCAGCGCTTCGCCGTCGACGAATTTATGATAATGATGATGATGATGGCGATGATGAGCATTGTGTTGTTGTGTTTTTTGTTTTTCTTTTATCTTTTTATTTTATTTTATTTCACATTAACTGTTAAGCTCTACACGTATGAGGTCATTCATAATGCATTAAATTCTATTCAATTTTCAAATGTATTATTCGCCAAATAAATAGGTTTGTGCACGTGCTTTATTAAATTGTCATGTTTTTCTATTTCAAGATAAAGGATAAAGATCAGCATAAAAACACAACCGAACAATATTTTGTTCAAATTTGACTCAATGTTATGGTTTTTACTTGTGGGTAATAATCGTTTGCTTGAATAACAAGATCTTACGACTTGAAGTAAGGACAAAATTAAAGACATGCGGGTGTCGACGTGTATTTTATGCTCTTAAAGGTGGTTCTGTAATTAATATATAACTTTCTCTATTTAATTCCAGTTCATTTTCAAAGGTATTAGTTTCAAGATAATGACATTTGTAGAGTAAACACAACCTATTAGACTTATAATGTTTAAAACAGTGTGTGCTTACAATATTAAACAATTGTTATCCATATCCGTTAAACATTACTAGTGGTTCATTTGCGCATTACAAATTAGTATATATTCTCTATAACTCATTGTATATTCTCAGTCGGAAGAAAAAGAATAGACACAATAAAGAATAGACACAATAAAGAATAGACACCATAAAGAAACAACACAATAAAGAAAACAATAAATAACGAATAAGCACAAGAAAGAATAAACACAATTAAGAATGAACACACTAAAATGAACACAATAAAGAAGAAACCTAATAAAAACACATAATAAGGAATGGACTCAATCAAAATAAACACAATAAAGAATAAACACAATCAAAATACAGCTTGTTTGCCTTTCAGGAAATGAACGAATATTTGTTGTAATATTGTGAGTTGGGCATATGTTTAATTATTCAAATGAGAAATATCTTCTATAAATATTTAGTTTAGACAAAAATTCTTTTTAGAACAATTTAAATTTAACAAAATATTTCATTTTGATAACCTTTCTGTCAAAGAATATACACACTTTGTATAATAAATAATAGGCTCTATGCAATTCTTCATTTCAGTAAAATGTATACGTATATATGATTAATTATGGTAAGTTTTTACTAAAAGTGTATCCACTCCATGTCAGACGGCATCACAATATGATACAAGTCATATATGTTTCAACATATTCAACATGAAATCAAACAGTACCTAATGATCAACACTACTTTTTATTCATTTCTTACTTTCAGATTTGGATATGCTGAATATAAAAGGATATAATGTGTACACTCGAAATAAATGAGTGTATGGAAGCTTTTAAGAACGCACATAACTGCAAAACTGAAAATGTTGCAGACTCGGTTTTACTGAGCCTGTTCATGGACAGTATTGTAAAGCGCAAGCTGTACAGTCCGCACCCCTAAGCATTAGACCAAACTTTCATAGGTGTATCTTAATCAATTATTTATTTATGTTCTTTTATTTGATTTCCTTGTCGGTTACTATTACCGTTTATGTTATATTTTAGTGATATGCTTGTTCATGCTCTCCCTTGTGCCCTGTCCAGTTTTTTTTGGGGTCCTCCTGGGCTCCTTGCCGCTGGTTCTTGTTACTGTGCCATGTGGGGGTTGCGTTCATTGAACGCCGCCTTTCCTTGTTGATCGTGTTTATCATATAACATGTAAACAGTAATGGGCAAGGAAAATCTTTTACAAAGTTACAATTCAAAACAAATACATTGTATCTCAATAATACTTTATTCAATTCCTCATAGTATATCATGGGCATTTCAGTGTAGTTAGATGACACATTCTGTATTTGCTCGCTTAAACTACTAGGGGTCATTTCTAATGAAAGTAAGTAAAACTTACTAATATTTACATAATAATTTCCAAAGCTGTGAGTAATACAGATATTTTATTACGATAAACAATGATTTAAGGCATAAAACAAAAGAGAAGTAAAACTTGTAATATATTTTATAATATATTAATTGGTAACAAATTTTTTATACAATTCACACAGTCATCATTAAATAATGCGGTGTATAAATATAGTTAGCTCTCTCATAAACACATACATGTACACTATTTTGTCACTGAAGACTTTTTATGAACAATACAAATGAATTGAATTCATTCATCATAAATGTCTTTCTTTTTTAAGTTTCACCATTGAACCGTAAATACTTTTATAAATGACTCGTTAATTTCACCTGTTTCATCTCTTCCAGAATAAGACACATAAAGTTTTTTTGTTTTCTTACAGTATGCAACAGCACTCGCGTACCATCCACAAACATTCTCATTTATCGTTATATTACATGGCTTACAGCTGTCTGATATTCTACGTAAATTGTCGTCACTATCTTGATACAAACAAACAAGCAATGTGCCATCATTTAATTCACAAATACCCTCTAGATTTCCTGCTTGATAGGTATTTATAACATTGCCCTGCCAGTCTAGTTGTTTTACAGCCATCACATAATAACCACTGTCACTAACATATATAGACGTTCCCGCTGTATTCACGGTGACATAATGAGGAAAGCTGAACAGACTATTATCTCCACTAAAACTTTGCAATATTTTACCTTGTAGGTCAAGAACTAAAACTTTTCCTTGATTACCACATGACACAACAAGCTTATCTTTGCTGTAAGCAATACCGAGACATGTCACGCTGATATTCACTTTACGATCAGAAACTATGTGTTGTTTCTTTAGTGACATAAAATGGACGCTTCCATCGTCAGGTACAGTCACGACAAATCTAATATCTGTAATAGCTGCAACATCATACGGTGATTTTTTAAATTTCATTTCTGAAACAATTTTTTTTCTGTACTGTATCATAACATTTTACATTGCAGTTATCATATTCACAAACCACTATCTTATTCGGCTGAATAACCTCTATCCCAGTTATGTCACATTTATTACTATCCGATGCGGATTTCATATCTATTTCCTCGACAACTTCAAGATTTAGAGACGTATCCTCGGGTGGTGTTGATGTTTCTTTCATCATTGCATCATTTTCACTATTGGACGATTTAACAATTTCTCCTAACTGCTTATACTTTTCTAACATATCAATAATTGCCTGATGCTTGACAAAGCTTACTGTTTCATTATTGTTTATTCGACTATGTTGTTTTGCTTTCATCTTTATTTGAATCAGTCGTTTCTTGGCTACTTTCATTTCAACATACAGTTTGTCAAGACAGTTCCTTTGTATCAGGTTGTCTAAGCATACTTGTTTCTTTACCGTTTCGTCTTTTATGTCTTCTATACCTGTTGACAAACTCTTCAGAATCATTTGTGTTTTATCAGAGATTCTCTCCGCGTCCTCGACAACAATCTTTTCCATATCGTCGAGACGTGTATTTATTTCCTTTCTGAATTGATGAATTGCCTTTATAACCTTATCATGATTTTCAGAAATGGCTTTAATCTCATCTTTTGCTCTCTTTATACTTAATTTACAAACTTCCTCAAGTGATTTCATTTCCGCCATTAACTCATTGAGTTCCTCACTGTCTAGAATATGTTTTGAAAGTTTCGGTATGTATTCCACCTTACAGGTCCTATGATCTAACGTTACACAAACACTGCAAACTACGATGTCGTGATCTCTACAGTAATATTTCTGTTTTTCGTCTTGATGATCATCACAGCTTTCGAAGTTGTCTTGATATAATTGAACGGTATGAGTTGTTGGCATGGAGTCTTCATCAAGAAGAACATGGTTACGTGTAGGTGCTGGTTTCTTATGATGCTTGTAACAGGTTTTACAAAGATGTTCATTGCAAGTTGTACAGAACCCTTTAGCTGGAACCCGTTTACCATCTCTATCACATGGGATACAGAATAATACAAAGTCTTCAGCAGACCCATGTGATACCGAATATGTCAATTTAGTTCTTCGCTTGCCAGAAACCTCCATTTTTATTCTACAATGAAAAATTTCGGATTACTTCATTTTAATTCTTGGTGATTACTATTTTACTAATGTAATTTACAACATAAAAAACTCCTAGGAAACCTTTTCGTTTTACTCAGTACATTGATTTGTCAGTTAAAATCAATTATAGTAGTTTTAAAAAAAAATGTTCTAAGATTTTATAAAATGTAAAAAATAATAAGTAACGACTGATTTTTGCAGTATTTATCATAATATTTATATTGCGATACTATAAGGTTTTTTTGTCCACATTTACTTCTCTTTGCTTATCGAATTTGGTTGAAAGTGCCGTTTTTAATGTGTTGATTACTTTCTATGCTCACTTGCCAATATTTTACTTTTTAATACTTTTTTCAAACTTTTCATGAAAATAAGCATGAATTTGGAGGCATGTCGCTTTAAAGTAAGACTATCCATTCTCTCAACAAAAATGTAACTGAGTTTTGAAATCATGCCAAGATATGGATATCTGATATATTTGTACACAATGATAAACGTGGATATTTAATATCATAAAGTAATTTCAAACTTGTATTACCAAACAGGTTAAAACAAGTTTTCCTCTTCTCTCTCATTCAATACCAATGTAAATTAAACTTTAAATAATATTACTTATATCAAATATACCTATACATTTCTGTATTTTTACTAAATGAATTTAAAGAAATTAATAGATAGTCATCGAACTTTCCTCAACGTTTAATTACTGAATCATTAAGAAGATCGTTGTATTTTAATTTGTTGATTGAATGTGTATGTTTAACTTCTAGATCTACTTTATCAATATAATCTCATTTAAATAAAAAATAATAATCATTGTTTTGTTAAATGAAAGGAAAAATGTAAAAAGAATAAGTAACAAACCTTAGATAGCCTATTTTTTCCAAACTTTAAATCTAGAAATTTTTCACTGCAAGTTAAACCTTCGCCGCCATTATGTCCTCTGTAATATCGGGTATAGCGGCCGGAATGCGGAAGTTTCAATGTAACTTAAGCAGGTAACAAAATCAATATTAAACGTAAAACAGACGTGTTTTGATAGGTAGTCCAAAACATTAGCCGTGAAAAGTTATTTAACATGTCATATTTATTATTGTATAATGTAAAATATTAGATTAATGAATGAAAGAAAAACATGAAAAAGGTTACGTTATAGATCTTATAATAAGGGCTAGTCACGGGTTGGAATTTTATCATGAAATTCAGACCAATTCATTAGTCGAAGTCCCGATGTGTCGAAGTTTTTACGAAATGCCCTCGAACTTCGACTTACCGAAGTTCTACTGTATGTTATTTTTACATTGGTGCAAAGAAGCAATATCTGTTCATGTTTTTTGTTTATATTTCTATTCATTTTCACAAAATAAAGATTCTAAATTTTAACGTCCTTAATTTTTGAATGAGCATGAACGACGTTATCAAGTATCAAATAATGTCCATAAATGTTCGCCATATTATGTATAATATGCATGGTTAAGTCGCACATGTAGTTGTTTCGTTTAGTTTTGTTTAGAACGTATTTGTGAGATTGGATTGTTTGAAACTTTCAATTGTACCTACGTTGTTTATTAATTTGATAACTGTGTTTTTGCATTCGTAATTTTTAATATTCGTTTAATCTTGATTACTTTTAGGCACATAAATAATTTAAATAACACTCACCTGGTGAAAAATATAGGAAAGGAACCACAAATTTCTATCATGTCTTTGTTCAATTATGATTATCTTTATTCATGCAAAGTTGAAGAAAATTCTGTCTACAAAATTAAAATTTTCTGCTTTGACTATACAAAACAAATACGTTTTGTAGTTACTTTATAAAATGTTTTTATTTTGTTCAGGTGATAACATACATGCTTTAAGTTTTAATGAAAGCGGACACAAATCCCGAGACATATGCTGCTTAATAGTAAGTTACAAATACTGAATGTTATGGTTATTACAAATTGTTGTGTTACTTTATTTTAAGGTGTATGTTAGCATGACAAAAGCAGTCAATCGATCAGCAAAACAAGGGAATGAATTGAGTTATATAAATCAGAAACAAAACTGAAATAAAAGTATAATGCCTGCTGTCAAACATAATTCTTCATGACATGTACTTGAATAAGAGTTTAGTATAAGAATTCTTTTATCGAAAATCTCGGAGATCTGGGAGTCTTGGAGAAGGGTAGGTGCGATGGAGGGACGGTGGGGGGACCTCTACATATCTACATTTGACGTTACGTAAATTTCAACAAATTCACCCCGCGTGTTACCTTTTTAATTTTTTACACTTTTGGCTAAGTGTTGTCGCCTGCAAAACAGTTTATTACAAACATATTTGACAAATCTGAGTATAATTAAATAGATTTAGGTTTCACATTTCACCCCTAAACAAAACATAATGGACTCAACCAAAAACAAGCGTCTCTTTCTTTATCTAATGATGTATTTACATGACCATGATCAGAAAATGTAAACCTGGTCTAAGACCAAAGCTATTGTAAAAATAATACTATGACCACAGCAGATTTCGTACAGAAAAAAACGTAATAGCAGTACATCACACGTTTGGAAAAAATAGAATAATCCTGGTATGACGTCATGAACGCAAAAGACGTTAGATATATCAGACGTTAGATATATAAAAAAAACATTGTCAAGTTTGACGCTAAATTGTAACATGTATTATTTTTCTATTAGCAACAGATTCTAAAGGACAGAAACACGAGAGTAGAGAGCATGGTAAACTTGAATCAGACAGCTCTGTCGCCAAGTTGGACTTACAATTTATAACAAATCATTCGCGGCAGGTATAAAATATGTGTTGCTGTTGTTATTTGCCTGCTTATTTATTTATTTATTTATTTATTTATTTATTTTGCTGACTTCATAACCTTTTAATAATTCCGGTTTATTTCTGCTCGCTCTTTGTTTCTTTTTTAGGGCACACGTATTATTTTACGTGAGACAAATCTGCTGATGTGTCTTAATTCAGATTGTCACCATTCCATATTTAAATGATGAATTCTGCTTTAGGCGGTGCTAGGCGGCGCGGACGGTAGATTTGCATTCACAACAACCGCCATGAATACGTTCGAATCGATGATGTGTCATAAAAAATAACTTAGCATAGCCTTTTACTTCTTGAAATACAAGTCTGTTCTAATTACGACTTATACATTATTTAAAACACAATTCACGCTTTGAGTAAACCAACAGAAATCTTTACTTATTCTTCACGTGTATACATTTCCTGTTTGCAAAGCGCATTCCATTTTTCGAAATAAGAATATGAAGTTTTCATAAAATATGATGGTTTCCTTATTGTAAAGTTTTCATATAATGTTTATTTGTTAAATATGCGTAAAAGAAAATTGTATGAATGCTATTTTGGTATAGAGAGGGAGTGTTTGTCAAAACAATTAAATTATGTGTGTTATAGGACCAAATCTTAACTGACAAATAGAACAGTTGTTATAGTTAGATGATGTTGTTTTTGGTGTGTATTTTTATATTGTTTAGAAAGACACATTTAAAATTTAAATATGTTGTATGTTTTTACTATGGTGTTCCGCGTTACTTTCTTTAAAGATATACTATGCTCATCCTTTAGTAAAATATTTCTTATCACAGAAATTTATTGAAATATATATGAAATACTTCCTGAATATGTCTTATTTGAATAAAAGAATATATAAACTATGTATGGGAGGCTGCTTTCCCTATTACATGTCAAGAAAAGTTGATCTTTTCTTTTAAAAAAGCCAGTTTTTTTAATGACGATAATATTCATAGTGTGACCACCTATAATGTGTAGATTTTAAAACATATATATTTACTTTGAAGTCAAAACATGTTTATTTTATATTTATAAAGAGACTGTGTAGAATTATCAATATTTTCAAATATCAATATTTTCTCCATAGTTATCTTTAAATAAAGATATTATTATTATATTATATGACGGTTTCCTGACTGTGTCAAAAACAATGCCGACCGCCGTGTTTAGAGGTCGGGCGACATGGACGTGACCCTATAACTGGAACAAGATGAAAATAAGATGACTTATTTTATTCTAGAAGAATCTGCTTTCCTGCAAAGTTGCATCGATATCAATAGGCGCCAATATCTAAATAACAAAAAAATCTAATCTGAAATATGGTCAACCTTTTACACGCAATGCCAATTTTCAAGATGCTTCTCGATAGTCCGCAAAGTGTCGCATTCTACCTAATGCCTCCATTTAGTGCGATCATGGGGTGTAAGACGACTGATTTCTGTTCGATTTGATCAGATGTTTGAACACAAATAAATTCATTTTATTCATTTATTTACAAAAACTAGACCATTTTTTTTGTCAATCTTAGTCGCTTTTTTCAAATAAAATAACGGCTCTGTAACGATATTTGTAAAATTGTCTCTCTTTCAAATTGTTATTCAAGTATAATGTTTAATATTTTGGATGAAGAATGTTTGTGTTAAATTAAATCTATTAAAAATGAAAATAACAAAAGTATTATTATCTTTAACGTATACATTTGTTTTGTATTTGTAAAATGATTCAATATATATAATTTGCATTGTAACTGTTGTTCTTGTGTTTTGTTTCGACAAAAATATTTTACAAGAATATCCAACTTATGAAAGTTGAAAAGGTGCCTTTTGTAGACCAATTCACTTTGATGTACTTACAAACGACTTTTTCATTTGGTGGTATACTTAATAAAGTACCTGATTTTGAAAATGTAGTTGACTTCTTTTATTTTTGTCTGATTTTAAGCTCTGATAGTACATATTGGTATAAAAATAAAGAAACAAAAAAATAAACATCCATGATTTTAATTTTCGCACGGAAGAATAAAAATTTCATTTGACTTTCGTAATTTATACGTAAGATTTTTTTTCTAAAATTTTTTGTCTACTAAACACTTGAAGTGTATGTAACATAACGTTAAGAGTATTAAAGATATGAGTATGTTGTGTATCCATCCATCCATCCATCCATCCATCCATCCATCATTCATTCATTCATTCATTCATTCATTCATTCATGCATTCATGCATTCATTCATTCATTCATTCATTCATTCATCCATCCATTCATTCATTTATTCATTCATTTATTCAATAATTCAATCAATCAATCAATTATTCATTCATTCATTTATTATTCATTCATTCATTCATTCATTCATTTTAATCAATTAATTAATTAATTAACAATTTAATTTTATTTATTTATTTATTTATTTATCAATTTACAAATGTATTTTTTGCAACCTAATACTACCGTTGGTAACCAACTGTGTGTATTTTCAGGCTCCTAGTTTCACTCGAGAGTGAATATGTAACATTCACAATAGCTGGATACCATATTACTTATTTTTCAATGAATTAACCATTTAATGTTTAGGTTTTTTTGCAACAAAATATTTTTGCAAATTCGCTTAACCTGATCTTATAATAAATTAAGTTTTGCAATAATTTTTATTTAGAAGAAGAAAATAGGTACAATATCGGATGTCCGTGAAGTACGCGGGCTAACGGGCTAGCAGTCTAGCGGGCTAACAGTATGAACTGAGCGGGCTAGCAGTCTAGCGGGCTAATAGTGTGAACTGGGCGGGCAAGCAGTCTAGCGGGCTAACAGTGTGAACTGGGCGGGCTAGCAGTATAGCGGGCTAACAGTGTGAACTGGGCGGGCTGGCGGGCCAGCAGGCTAAAATCTAAAACTTTATTTATTGAACATAAAAATGTTATGATACAGTACCTGGCAGTGTGAAGTGGGCGGGCTAAAAGTGTAGCGGGCTAGCAGTGTGAACTGGGCGGGCTGGCGGCCAGCAGGCTAAAATCTAAAACTTTATTTGATTCAACATGAAAACGTTATGATACATTACCTGGAAGTGTTAAGTGGGCGAGCCAACAGCGTAGCGGGATATCAGTGTGAACTGGGCGGGCTGGTGGGCCAGCGGGCTAAACTTTAAAACTTTACTGAATGAACATGAATACTTTATGATACATTTCCTAGCTGTGTTAAGTGGGCGGGCTAACAGTTTAGCGGGATAGCAGTGTGAACTGGGCGGGCTGGCGGGCCAGCGGGATAAAATCTAAAACTTTATTGATTGAACATTAAAACCTAATGAAACATTTCCTAGCAGTGTGAATTGGACGGGCTGACAGTGTAGCGGGCTAGCAGTGTGAACTGGGCGGGCTGGCGGGGCAACGGGCTAAAATCTTAAACTTTATTGATTGATCATAAACACGTTATGATACATTACCTGGCAGTGTGAAGTGAGCGGGCTAACAGTGTAGCGGGCTAGCAGTGTGAACTGGGCGGGCTGGCGGGCCAGCGGGCTAAAATCTAAAACTTTATTGATTGAACATTAAAACCTCATGATACATTTCTTAGCAGTGTGAATTGGACGGGCTGACAGTGTAGCGGGTTAGCAGTGTGAACTGGGCGGGCTGGCGGCCAGCGGGCTAAAAATCTAAAACTTTATTGATTGAACATGAAAACGTTATGATACATTACCTGGCAGTGTGAAGTGGACGGGCTAGCAGTGTAGCGGGCTAGCAGTGTTAACTTGGCGCCTGGCGGGCCAGCGGTCTAAAATCTAAAACTTTATTGATTCAACATTAAAACCTCATGATACATTTCCTAGCAGTGTGAATTGGACGGGCTGACAGTGTAGCGGGCTAGCAGTGTGAACTGGGCGGGCTGGCGGGCTAAAATCTAAAACTTTATTGATTGAACATTAAAACCTCATGATACATTTTCCTAGCAGTGTGAATTGGACGGGCTGACAGTGTAGCGGGCTAGCAGTGTGAACTGGGCGGGCTGGCGGGCTAAAATCTAAAACTTTATTGATTGAACATTAAAACCTCATGATACATTTCCTAGCAGTGTGAATTGGACGGGCTGACAGTGTAGCGGGCTAGCAGTGTGAACTGGGCGGGCTGGCGGGCCAACGGGTTAAAATCTAAAACTTTATTGATTGAACATAAAAATGTTATGATACATTACCTGGCAGTGTGAAGTGGGCGGGCTAACAGTGTAGCGGGCTAGCAGTGTGAACTGGGCGGGCTGGCGACCCAGCGGGCTAAAATCTAAAACTTTATTGATTCAACATTAAAACCTCATGATACATTACCTGGCAGTGTGAAGTGGGCGGGCTAACAGTGTAAAGGGCTAGCAGAGTGAACTTGGCGGGCTGGCGGGCCAACGGGCTAAAATCTAAAACTTTATTGATTGAACATAAAAACGTTATGATACATTACCTGGCAGTGTGAACTGGGCGGGCTGGCGGGCCAGCGGGCTAAAATCTAAAACTTTATTGATTCAATATTAAAACCTCATGATACATTTCCTAGCAGTGTGAATTGGACGGGCTGACAGTGTAGCAGGCTAGCAGTGTGAACTGGGCGGGCTGGCGGGCCAACGGGCTCAAATCTAAAACTTTATTGATTCAATATTAAAACCTCATGATACATTTCCTCGCAGTGTGAATTGGACGGGCTAACAGTGTGGCGGGCTAGCAGTGTGAACTGGGCGGGCTGTCGGGCCAGCGGGCTAAACTTTAAAACTTAATTGAATCAACATAAAAACCTTACCTATACATTTCCTAGCTGTATAAGCTCGGTGAGCTAACAGTTTGTAAATGTGCTAGCAAGTCTAGTGGTCTAAATTCCATACCTAATTATTTTAACACAAAGCGTTTTTGATGGATTGTTTGCAGTGTGAATCGGGCGGAGGCAACAATGATTGTTTCATATATATACCACGATCCTTGAGAGTACACTAAAATGGGTTTTAAATCCGTATTTTGATATTAATATGCATGGTATACAGAAAAACGATTTAATGAAACATGAAAAAAAACAACTTGGCAACATAAAGATTTTAGTAGTAGGCAGTCAAATGTAGAACCTCTTGGTGTGAAGCAGAGATGCACCAGAGGTACATACATAGGTGTTTACTTCGTGCAATGACAGAAGCTTGTCCATAAACATAGGACATCTAGGAATCTGGCGATTTATTAAGGAGCGGATCTGTGGTCTGGTGGTTAATATACATACATTTGTATATATAATCAAGGGTTTGAGTTCGACCCCCCGCTCCTCCCTAACATTACCAACAGTCTTTCGGATGGGACTTTAAAGCGAGGTCCGTGTATCGGTGCATTACACCTGACACATAAAAGATCCAGGTATGCTTCTGAAATGGGCCATCTTCTTGTACTTCCTGCACTATATTACGAATGTCAAATTGTGAAAAACCACAAAGCGACGGCATACTTATACCGACAGATGTACCATCAGAGTTTCCTCACTATGTCTTATTGCAGCTCTGAGTTCGAGGCTACCATAGTAATTACATGTATTTTCATGTAAGGACGTTAACCAACTAGCTTGCGGAATGTGGGTGGTTATACAAGAACTGGTGTCCGCCCGAGCCTGAAAGTTGTCCGAAATGGCACCTGGGGTCTGAATCGTACAAAATGGAGGAGAGGTTAACAATCCGTCCAGATGATCAAAAATGATGTTTGCATTTTTGGAATGAGTTGCATTTCGTAAAAAATCCCACAATTTTAGGATCTTATCTCAACATTAGGCCTACTGATTTACGGCAGATTATATCCTAGTGATATAGATTCAGAAATTGCTGAAAATGCCGCAAAACTGGGAATCAATGACAGCAGTATGTTGATAGAGATATTTCATTGTCGGTATATTTGTCACATTTTTTTTCATAATTATGTTCGGATGAACCAACAACTATCATTTCACTACTGTCCATGAACAAAACTAAAACAAAATTTTGATATGTGGTGTTGCCATGACAACGAGAAGTTATCTAGAGTTCTCTCTATTTCTTTGTCCGTTCAAAGCAGAAAATTGGATTATGTTATTACTTTTAAACAGATTGAATATATATCACCAGTCAATGACTATTCGGTTTATATAGTACATTTGTTAATTAACAATATCAGGAGGTGAGCTGTGGTGGGTAGGGAAACCAAAGGGTGTATCCACACTCGACGTGTTTTGCCAGTGCATGTTAGGCACCGGAGACCGTGGGCGATACTAAACTGCTGACGAAATAGCTGACGATATAGAATGTATAGGAAACTGCTGACAAGGATAATCGAAAACTGCTGACCAGTTAGATAAATAAGGGAAAACAATGAAGGTGTCAAATTGCCGTTGGTGATATTATAGGCGAGGTCGAGAAATACTTGATAAGATGTTTTTCAAGATGACAATATTACAAATGATAAATATTTATTATAAAAATTTCAATTGATATATTTCTCAATTTCTGTTGATATAATTTTTTTTTAGTACCTTAATGAATTTTCTTCTATGTGTTATATATTGGTTAAATTTTAAAATGTAGTCAAATATGATGTATGAAAAATCATAATTTTTTCAAGTATGTATAAAGCTATGCATCATAGTTAAAATATATACATGTACATTATGTAATGTACATTTTAACAAACATATAATTATTATGTCGTATCACGGATTTTATATATATATAAATCCGTGGTCGTATTTATAAAATTTAAAGTGATTTCTGTCTGTCTTATTTGTTGTTCGTATAATTGTAATAAGTAATATATTGAAAAAAAAATTAATAATGACCTAATTGTTATAGTTAATAGTTTTATTACTTATAAACACAATGTTTCTACAGATAGTCGCATTAAACTATGATAATTCATTTTGTGGTCTATATTTTTGAAAAATTTCATCTAACGTTTTATCATGTATTGATTTTCATGTTTGTTCATTCGTTTGAAACTAATGTATTGTATCATAAACTTTTGGCATTGTGTATGTATTCAGAAATATTTTTATGTTGCATGTTGTCAGTAAGAATGCATAAGCTCGTGAAAAAATTTCGAAATTTTCGAAAGGTTTATTAACCTTTATATATATATTACTGTTCCTTGACATTTCTTAATTTTTTTGAAAAATAACTTTTGCATAATATTTGAGATTGTTATAAGTAATAGGTTATTGTTTATTTTTTTAAATTTTATGGAACTTATTGCAAGCCACGCGAAGCGCAGCATAATTCTATCAAATTGAAAATATAATACGATAACAAACCCGCATTTCTTGTATTTTCTTGTCAACGCCCGTATTGAAAAAATGAAAATCAGAATTTTGATCACAGAGAAGCAAAACTGTTGCTATCGTCGCAGAAACTTTTTAATTAAAAAGACGACAAAAACTCTTATGGTTGATATTTTATTTTTAACCCTTAATGAGTTTTCGGGATTTTCATATAGGCATATAGGCAAAATTAAACTGTTCAATAGAATTTCTTTAAACTTGGCATTTTGTTAAAATATGATAACAGAAACATTTTAAACAAAAAGAATTTGGGTCACCGTTCTCGAGTTATATCAATAGGCGCCAACAAGAGCCGGTTGATCAGGTTCCACATGTTCGGTGCTTGGACACTAGAATCATACTCAGTGGTTGGGCAGTAACAGTGTAGATTCTTGGCAGACGGCGCGAATGCGCACCGACTGATTGTGATCTACGATGTTCGCAAAGGCTGAGTATACTCGTCAAAGCACTTAATTAAGTTTTATGTCTACCGATGTTCGCAAAAGGCTGAGTATACTCGGTCAAGCACTTAAATTAAGTTTTACTGCTCTGTAGTTTGTTTCAGCTGCCGGGAGGGAGTTTTAAAATGTCTAGATTTGCTATTAAACAAAAGATGCCAGTTCCATACCATCCCCTGTGTTGGTTGAGCCATGGTTTAAATTTTAAATACGGAATATTTGACAGGATGACCCGCAGAACAATCTCTGCCCTGCACTAGAGTCCTTTTGTAAGTCATAACTTGTGCTTGTTTCTTTGCCATGATGAAAAAACGCAAACTTCAGTTAATGATCATGAAACGCCAGCCTCCCTTTCACTGTCTATTGGTGTCACATTCTAAGAAATATATATCATGAGGTTTTTATGTTGATACAATTAAGTATTAAAGTTAAGCCCGCTGTCCCGCCAGCTTTGCCCAGTTCACACTGCTAGTCCGCTACACTGTTAGCCCGCCCACTTTCAAACTGCCAGGTAATGTATCATAACGTTTGTATGTTCAATCAATAAAGTTTTGATTTTAGCCCGTTGGCCCGCCAGCCGCCCAGATCACACTGCTAGCCCTTTACACTGTTAGCCCGCCCACTTCACACTGCAAGGTAATATACCATGAGGTTTTAATGTTAAATCAATAAAGTTTAGATTTAGCCGCTGGCCCGCCAGCCCCGCCCAGTTCACACTGTTAGCCCGCTACACTTGTCAGGCCCCGTCCAATTCACATGCTAGGAAATGTATCATGAGGTTTTATGTTGAATCAATAAAGTTTTAGATTTTAGCCCGCTGGCCGAAAGCCGCCAGTTCACACTGCTAGCCCGCTACACTGTTAGCCCGTCATGTTCACACTGCTAGCCCGCTACACTGTCAGCCCGTCCAATTCACACTGCTAGGAAATGTATCATGAGGTTTTAATGTTCAATCAATAAAGTTTTAGATTTTAGCCCGCTGGCCCGCCAGTCCGCCCAGTTCACACTGCTAGCCCGCTACACTGTCAGCCCGTCCAATTCACACTGGTAGGAAATGTATCATGAGGTTTTTAATGTTGAATAAATAAAGTTTTAGATTTTAGCCCGCTGGCCCGCCAGCCCGCCCAGTTCACACTGCTAGCACGCTACACTGTCATCCCGTCCAATTCACACTGCTAGGAAATGTATCATGAGGTTTTAATGTTGAATCAATAAAGTTTTAGATTTTAGCCCGCTGGCCAGCCAGCCGGCCCAGTTCACACTGCTAGCCCGCTACACTGGTAGCCCGCTCACTTCACACTGCCAGGGTAATGTATCATAATGTTTTTTATGTTCAATCAATAAAGTTTTAAGATTTTAGCCCGTTGGTCGCCAGCCCGCCCAGTTCACACTGCTAGCCGCTACACTGTCAGCCCGTCCAATTCATACTGCTAGGAAATGTATCATGAGGTTTTAATGTTCAATCAATAAGTTTTAGATTTTATCCCGCTGGCCGCCAAGTTCACACTGCTAGCCCGCCCACTTCACACTGCCAGGTAATGTATCATAACGTTTTCATGTTCAATCAATAAAGTTTTAGATTTTAGCCCGCTGGCCCGCCAGCCCGCCCAGTTCACACTGCTAGCCGCGCTACACTGTTAACCTGCCCACTTCACACTGCCAGTAATGTATCATAACATTTTTATGTGAATCAATAAAGTTTTTAGATTTTAGCCCGCTGGCCCGCCAGCCCGCCCAGTTCACACTGCTATCCCGTACACTGTTAGCCGCCCACTTCACACTGCCAGGTAATGTATCATAACATTTTTATGTTCAATCAATAAAGTTTTACTTTTTAGCCCGTTGGTCCGCCAGCCGCCCAGTTCACACTGCTAGCCCGCTACACTGTCAGCCCGTCCAATTCACACTGCTAGGAAATGTATCATGAGGTTTTAATGTTCAATCAATAAAGTTTTAGATTTTAGCCCGCTGGCCGCCAGCCGCCAAGTTCACACTGCTAGCCCGCTACACAGTTAGCCCGCCACTTCACACTGCCAGGTAATGTATCATAACGTTTTCATGTTGAATCAATAAAGTTTAAGATTTTAGCCCGCTGGCCCGCCAGCCCGCCCAGTTCACACTGCTATCCCGCTACACTGTCAGCCCGTCCAATTCACACTGCTAGGAAATGTATCATGAGTTTAATGTTGAATCAATAAAGTTTTTAAATTTTAGCCGCTGGCCCGCCAGCCCGCCCAGTTCACAGTGCTAGCCCGCTACACTGTTAGCCCGCTCACTTCACACTACCAGGTAATGTATCATAATGTTTTTATGATCAATCAATAAAGTTTTAGATTTTAGCCCGTTGGCCCGCCAGCCCGCCCAGTTCACACTGCTAGCCCGCTACACTGTCAGCCGGTCCAATTCACACTGCTAGGAAATGTATCGTGAGCTTTTAATGTTCAATCAATAAAGTTTTAGATTTTAGCCCGCTGGCCCGCCAGCCCGCCAAGTTCACACTGCTAGCCCGCTACACTGCTAGCCCGCCCACTTCACACTGCCAGGTAATGTATCATAACGTTTTCATGTTCAATCAATAAGTTTTAGATTTTATCCCGCTGGCCCGCCAGCCCCGCCCAGTTCACACTGCTAGCCCGCTACACTGTTAGCCGCCCACTTCACACTGTCAGGTAATGTATCATAACATTTTTATGTTCAATAATAAAGTTTTAGATTTTAGCCCGCTGGCCCGCCAGCCCGCCCAGTTCACACTGTTAGCCCGCTATACTGCTAGCCCGCCCAGTTCACACTGTTAGCCCGCTAGACTGCTAGCCCGCTCAGTTCATACTGTTAGCCCGCTAGACTGCTAGCCCGTTAGCCCGCGTACTTCACAGACATGTACCGAATATCGGTACAGTATTTCGTAACATACAGAAATTGCAAGTACAATAATTCTGTGTTAGTTAAAAGACATGAAAAAGTTCAACTATTGACATTCTAGAAAAAAATTTGTAAGCTTGTTTCACAAGGAGAACAAACAGCTGCAAATATATAAATTAGAAAGAAAATCACAAAACCAATTTCATTTAAAGATATACTGCAAAATAAAACAAAACAAAAATAAATCCTTTTGAAATGACGAGTTAGTTTCTTTTTCTTTTTTATCATTATTACATTGTCATATTATTTCCTTGAATTAGTTTTGGAAGGTATTCAAGTTTATTTTTTATAAATACGGGATTTATTTTCATCAAGTGATATGAAAATAAATACTTCATGAGTGGCAATAGCCACGAGTGAAATATGATAATTTTCATTCCACAAGAAAAAAAAACTTGAATTTTCTGTTTATTATATACATTTTTTCTCTGTTTTTGATTCAACAATTTGAAAGACTTGTACTTAAATTTTGAATATTGACTTAATTTAGAAGAAAGTAGTCCGGCAAGACACCAGTGAAAATACGGAAAATATGTTTCACTTCAGTGAAAAATAATTTTTTATAGTAAAAATACGGAAAACAAAAATACGCATTTAATTTCATCATATTTCTCAATATTTCATTTCGAAGTGTATAAGAAAATAGCATGTTTTCTGTTTGACAAAAATCTACTTTTCTTTGAAGCTGATAGAAACAAAATAATATCTAAATAATTTTGTTTATTTCAGCGACGTCAGAGGACGTCATTTACACCATGCCAGCTTTCAGCACTAGAAGAATTATTTGCGCGGATATATTATCCTGACATATTTGTGAGGGAGGAGTTAGCAGCAAAAATTAACCTGTGTGAGGCCAGGGTACAGGTAAATTTACTTCTTTGATAATTTAGCTTTAAACATATATTATTGTACTAAACAATGTAATAAAAGTATTTTACCTTAATACAGTACACTATTTGTGAGGCCAAGGGTACAGGTAAAAACATTATTGATATTTCTTTACAAAATTTGTCTTAAAAATAAGGTATTGTACTAAACAAAATAAATACAAAATATAAAGAATTCTTAAGCTAAATGCAGCAAATACAGTAAAACATTCGTGAAGCCAGGGTACAGAGGAAAAAAAAACATTAGTGATATTTCTATACGAAATTTAGGTTTTAAAAATGAAGTAACGTAATTCTGACAAAAATAATTTTAACTATACTTTGGCTTCATGCAGTTTATTAGAGTAAATTGAAATGTCCTATCCACTAGGGGTCAAACACTGATAAAAAGGGGTTTAAGAAAGTTTAGGGGTCTTTCTTTCAATATATAATACACCAAAGGTGAATAATTTTACCTAACTCGTCTTTATTGGTAATAAAATACGTTTAAACTGAAACATAGAATCAGTAGCTGTAATAGTTCCGATATTGATATTGATTCACCTCTCCTATTGCAATTCCGATCCGAAAAGTAAAATATAGCTTTTATGAATGCATTTCTCTTTCAATATTGTTAAAGGTGTGGTTCCAAAACAGAAGAGCAAAATGGCGAAAGGAGTTACGTAAGACCGGAATCAATGCTGCTTTACGTTACTACAATCACATGCCGATAAATGACAGTGTCGCGGCAGATTTGAACAGGCGATTACGTTAGAACGCCACGTGCGCGCCGCCGGTAATGCCGCCATTTCTTGGTTGTATGGCGCTTCACGAGAATTCCATGCAAGATTTTTGGTATTCTCACGCTCTTAGATACTCTGGACTTTTTGATAGGTTAGTGGATGTTTTTGTTTATTGTTCTATTTTTAGAAAAAGAACTTTGTTGTGTGTTCTAATGTATAGACAATCATTGTTTTGCTAATGATTAAATTCAGCCTATTCAATTTATGTTTTAATTCATAGAACAATGCAAACCAATGGAATTACCGCATGGTAGAAAAAATCTTTGATCTCCATCATATAGCAATCAACGCGACATATAAGCTCTGCATTGTATTATTTCTATATTATGTATTATTTGTTTGTTGATGTTTAATTTATTTTAATTTATTTTTATTTTCATTTTCTATTTGTGGTAATCTATAATTCATAGTGAAATATATTTTCCATATCAATTGTACCTGGTATAGCTCATTTCAATCATGTAAGACACTCATTCTTAAAAATTTATGTTTCTTGCAGAGTGCCACCTGGCGGCGATCTTCGGAATCAGCATCATCATAATTTGCACACGCCACCAAAGTGAATTCCCATATTGTGATACGTCACCAAGATGAAACTCGATCTTGCCTGTTAATTGTCACATGCCCTTGTCTTGTTGAAAAAAACAAAAACATTTGACTATTTGGTGTTGGGGATTTGCCACCCTGAATAAAATACATCTGTAACTAATTTTATATTACAGGGTGACGCAGCGAAATGTTTCATTTTTATTTTGGAAAATACGTGTATTGTATGGATTTATAAAAAAGGGTCAAATTTTATATATCTGTCATGGTTTGAATTACAATTTTGTATATTTTGTCCCAGGAAATTGTTCCATTTTCAAATTCTTTGATATATTGAATTAATCCACGGATTTATATTAATATAAATCCTTGATTAATCTAATCAACTAAATATTTAAAAGCCCTTTACCTCAGAAATGCCTTTTTTCTCAAAATGTAACTCATTGGTCAATAAACATCTTCTCGTTCAGTTGCTATATGGACCTAAGTTGCTTTTATGTATATTCATTGGTAAAACTATGAAAACATTACTTGATATTTAAGGCGTGTTTGTTAATACAATTTTATTGACTGCCACTATAAAATGTTTTGACAGTTTCTACATTTTAATGTGGGTTAGAATGTGCAATATGAACTACAGATATTATTTGTGTATATATTAAATATATATGTTATCACTTATGTCTGAAAGAAAATGTTATATAAATAAAGTGTGTGTTGTTGTTTTATTTCTCCTGTTTTTTTTATTATTTTACCAAAAAATAATATATCTATTTTCTGACATTAAAATAAATAAAATAAATAAATAAATAATCAAGCTGAATACGAAGGGAAATTAATCTGTCAGTCTTACCAATACATACATTTTGGGCACTCATCTGCAAAATACAACTAAGGGAGACAATTACACCGGGCTTACATGATACACATTTAACAGAATATATGCACTTAAACAAAATATTTTATCTTTCTTATAAAAATACAAGCATTCAATGAGTACGGTCAAATAATAAATATGATTCACTCATGTCATTATTTTTAACTGTTTGAACTAATGCAAACAAATCTCTGTAAACCCAAAAAAAATGAATGAAAATGAATGATAACCAAAACGTGCCTTAATGAAACATCCGTAAATACTTGTGCGGTAAATTGAACGAACTTGTCAAAGGAAAATAATTCGCCCCGGCTGACCCATTATCCACGAACGAATTTATTTACGGAAGATCGTAAGTTAAAAAGTTGCCGATGTAAAAATTAAAATTTGATTTTCAGATCATCATTTGGTATGATCTAAACATAATTTGGTTTGTTTCCATCTTTACGGATGAAAGAAGACGTCTAGTGCCCATTCGTGCATCAGGTACAAACGACCCTCCGTACACTAAGCTAGCTGAAAAGCTTTCTCACTTGAAAGAACTAAAAGTTTCTGACGAGATTCGAACTTACACTGGTGAGTGGCAAAAGTTATTTGCATTTGATAACATTAACCACTCGGTCTCTAAAGCCCGATCACTTTCTAGCACTTGAATACTACATTTTTCTATATCATTTAGGATGAGGTATTTTTCGAATTGCCGGTGCTTCGGTGTCGACGACGATTATGATATTGATGATGTGATGATGACGATGATGACGATGATAAGCTTGGTGGGTTCAAACGTATTATCCGCCGAAATAAAGGCTTTATTCAAGTGCTTTTTAAAGTGTCATGTTTTTATTTCAAGATAAAGGATAAAGGTCAGTATGAATTTTTTTTTATCAGATTGTTTTTCGTTCAAATTTTCATCAATTTAACGGTAAAAATCTTTTGCTTGTATAAGAACACATTTTGTCATATCTCGGCTACCAGTCCCCCGTACCTGCTTTCATGGATAATTTAATAGTATCCCTTATTACCGAGTAATCTGCAAGTGACCTATTACTGATCAACCGAGAGGTTCAATGACCGATAGGCTTAATATCCGAGATCAATTATCACGGAAAAATGTCGACTTGCACAAACATCGTATATATAACAAGGCCGATGTTCTCTCCATTCCATGAGAGAAGTCATCCAAATATGCTACAAGTCATTCACGTTTAATATAGTATCCTATCAAAATCTTCAATGTAAAATTACAACTGTTTATGAGAAAAGTTTTTTCTTCTATTCATGGTGGTTTCAGATACACTCGACTCTCGTTATCTCGAAGTCATCGGGACTGTCAAAAAATATCGAGATAACGAAATGTTGAGATAAACGTATAAGGCTTTGAATCAGTCAGAAACTGATTTTTACAAAAGACATGTGCATACCTTATATTTCAGAAAAAAATAGGTAAGATGTCTCCATGTCTTGTTTACTTTTAGCCTAATATTGCAAATTTAACACGACCCGCATGTTTTCCCTATTAAATATAGCAGAATCGAAAGTGTGAGTTATTAAAGAAATAATATATCCGAAACAGTGATTTTATCGCTCATTATTATCACTGTTTGGAGTTCGGATGCGACGAAATATATCACGAGGGCGTAGCCCGATTGATATAATGATGTGCATCCGAACGACAAACAGTGATGTTATCAAGCGATAAAATCACCTATTTGGATATTTTATGTCGAATCTAACACGACATCAATAATAAAAGTTGTCGTACCTGATATTTAGCAAAATTGCGCATGATTTGCTTCCGTACTTATTTTAAGCGCGTCGGATTCTTTTAGTGGTTACGTCACATATATAATGATTGCGTTACATATCTAAATATAGAACGTCAACAATGGCTCTATTGCATAATAAAATAGAGTGAAATAAGAATCCCTACAGAAAGCCCAGCACGGCAAAATTGAAAATGTTGCAGGCTCGGTTTGATTGAGCCTGTTCATTGGCGGTACTGTTAAGTGCAAACTACCGTCCACGCCCTCTAGCACCGGCTTAAGCAGAATTCAACATTTAACATGAACTGGTAAAATTTAGAATTTTGAAACATCCGCAGATGTGTTCATATGGCGGTTATCATGGAACCTTCAATGTGACACGTTAGTGCCATTCCACGAAAAGCGGCATATGGTCCCCAAGTAAAACAATGCGTGTGCCCTAAACGAGAAAACAATGGGCGGAACTAAATACAATGGAATTTTGAAAGGGGATCTTGAAAGGATTTTGAAAGGTTATGAAGCTTACATATCACAGATATAACATCAAAAGACAAATTTAAAAAGCAGGCCTCATATCCTAAGGGTGATTCAACAGTATTCAAGTGAGGAATACTGGAACAACCCGACAAGAAAGAAGCCAAATAGAAAGAACTAAAATACCACACTTTCGGTTCTTCTATTATATTCAATAGTGAAAAATACGGGTCGTGTTAGAATATGCAATAAAGAACGGAAACAAATCAGGTGCAATAAAGCTTAATTATAGGTACCGCAGCATTTATTTGTTGATGTCATGTTAGAATCGAAATAATATACCCAAATCGATGATTTATCGCTTGATAACATCACTGTTTGGCGTTCGGATGCGCATCATTATATCACTCGGGCTACGCCCTTGTGATATAATTCCTCGCATCCGAACTCCAAACAGAGATATTATTGAGCGATAAAATCACTGTTTGGGATATATTATTTCTTAAGTCAATATCAAACAAAATTGTTATATAAGCGGATGTTTACCACGGAAATACGACAGTCTGTGATAAACACACATAGTGAGATTTACTCCATAATTGGCGTCCGCGCCGAAGCGCGGCGCCCTTATGGAATGAAATCAGATTTTGTGAATGGGCGACATCAACTTCTCGAGCCTTTTAGTCGGTCATGATAAAAGCCGATCATTCCGATCGGTATGAGGGTGCTTGATTAAAAAAAATGTCTCGATATGTACAATGAATAGCAGAACTGGAGAATTTCGCAATGCATGAAATAATCTTTTCCGTTTTTTTATCATTTTGTAGTACACAGTGGGTTTTTATGGTATGTTAAAATAGAATGATGAGTTGATGAAAAATCTATTTATAGAAGGATGCACTGCGAACCGATGCACTGCTATCGGTAATTCCCGGTCTCTCCCGGTCTATTTTGACCGGGATTTACTAGTGACCGGCGAATAGTATCACACGTTTATTGTCCGGTCTCTCCCGGTTTTGGAGTAGATGTTTGATATCGTTACAGATATCGTTACAGAACAGAACAAAGATTTTACAGATAAATAAGCTTTTTTTCCAAAATGAATGTTTGTCACTTACTTTGGTTACAATAATTAATAAACACAGATCAACTCTCAAATTTATTGATAAACATACAATTCGAAAAAAAAACCAACAACAACAACAATAGCATGTTTCATTTTATCTATATGAGATAAAAACAATAAATATGTGCAATAATTGAGAAAAGGGTACATTTTTATGGTAATAATATGACACTATCAACTTTGAAACATTTTATTTAATTTGCTATTCGTGTTTAGTAAAGATGCCGAGGAATTATTCAAAGTTACAAATCAGATTTTATGAATTATTCAATTGATTGATCATTTAAAAAATGATAAAGAAAAATACAAATGTAAAAATAAACAATATATATTGAAAGATTAAGCATAATTTACTAATTTTTTCCAGTTAAGTTTTGACTTAAAATCGTCGGTCAATATGACAATTGAATTCTGATAAAAAAGATTAGTACACGTAAAAACTAAGTATTAAAATAGCACATAAAACACACAAAAAGAGAAGAAAACAATATTCATTAAAATCTGTATTTCTTATATTAAAATAAATATTACAATTTTTGTATAATAAACAATTATGCTCAACATGATCAACATGATAATATAACCAGTGTCATATTTTACTAAGTGTGAACAGATACCTTAATTAAGAAGGGGTCTTTGCTAATAGCGATAACATAATACGAGACAATTCCACAAGTGTGGTGTTGATCATGCGTTACACATATGGATTATAAATGATGGTATACATGTATATCCGTTGCTATTAATAATCACGATCATAAAGAAATAACAAGTAATATTCTAATCTCTAGCATGCAAATCAAAGTTCATAATGAACAATGTCTTTCGTCCGTTCATTCTGGTAAAAACAAATTAACCATTGGAAAGTTTATAAGAATATCTTGTCATGTTCATCTTTACTTTCTGCATTTCTTGCTTTGATGCCCTTTGATGCTTTGCATCAATGCTTTTCTTGTACACCACTAAAGCGAAAACGTTGTTTTCAGCTGTCGTCAATCCAGATACCCTTCCTTGTACAGAATGTTCGATTAAAGCAATTTGAAATTATCATCTGCCTCCGACATTTTCCCGGATCGATGAGAAACAATAATACAGTCCTAATGAATCAAATACAGTGTTTGAATGTGATATATATATAACGGAAAATTCATATGCTTGCAGTCTGATCTTATTCGCTGCGGTCTGGAGACCGCAGGGTATTGGTACGCGTTTAACTTTTGAGGCATGGAGGAGCACGTGACCTGTTTTCGGTACATGGAGGAGCATGTGATCTGTAAACCGTATATGATTGGTTAATTGACCTTTTCGAAAACCCAGCTAAATACCGTTTGCCGGTACGTTACGGATTAACCTGAAGGGAATTAGTCCGAATTACACCTAATTGAGAACAAAAATCTATTACGTGATATTTCTAATTTTCTATAATTATTTTACCGTTTAAGGTGGAAAAACTTGAACATTATCAATGTTTCTTTAATATCTATCACAAATTTTACAAACAATAAATTGTTTATACTGAAAATCTACAAAATTAAAAAATTCGTAGTGGCATCTGCCATAATAAATAAAGATATTTTCTGCGTAAACTTGTGTTTACTTTATTTATTTTTTGCTCGGAATTATTCATAAAATGGTAGGCCTATTTAATCCTTTTCTTAAAAAGAAATAATTGTTTTATGTTCGACCTTCTCCGGTCTTCAACGGTCACATGCAGTTTCCAAAGACCTTCTTCTATATTGTTCGATTATATTCCTGTTACAAACGTTTATTTATCCCCCCCCCCAAATAATGTTGAAAACTGTTAAATGAAATATCTTTATATCATTAAAATGTTCACCGCAGGAAACCATTTTACTTGTAGTTTTCTTGTATGTTGTGCTGTATTATCTGTATATGTGTTTACGTTCAAGTAATTAATTGTATTTGCTATCAGTTGTATACACTTGTATATGATTAAAGTCAAAAATGTTGCTGACTGATAAGTAACTAAAACTTAAACTGATTAACATGCTTATTTTTTTATTTACTTGCATTTCTAGTAATAGTTAAATCTGGAAATATAAGGACTATTATTTTCACAGCGAGAAATAGAAATTGATATTCTACATTAATATATAGGTACATAAACAAATATAAAAAATCTAAAATAAGAATAATCAAAAATATGAATGATTATTGGTTCAAGATAGAATAATTAATACAATACAAACGATAACGTGCATCACTGAATAGACTTTTCTTTGTATAAAGATAGCACATATGTTAGTTTTCATTGAAAATATTGTGTGCATTTTAAATTGAATTGTGATCATTAAGCACATCATTTCTTCTTTTTTTAAGTATCATCATTCCAACTTAAATACTTTTATGCAACTACATGAAGCGAAAAAATCATTTGTTTCCGAATAAGACACATAAAGTTTTCTATTTTTCTTACAGTATGCAACAGCATTTGGATACCATCTACCAAGTTTCTCATTTATCGTTATTTTACACGGCTTACAGCTGTCTGATATTCTACGTAAATTGTCGTCACTATCTTGATCCAAACAAACAAGAAAGGTGCCATCATTTAACTCACAAATACCTCGTAGATCTGATCCTCCCTGTGCTGGTTGATAGGTATTTATAACGTTCCCCCGCCAGTCTAGTTCTTTTACAGCCTTCACAGAAAAACCACAGTCACTAACATATATAGATGTTCCATCTTTATTCACTGTGACATAACGAGGCCAGCAGAACAGACTATTATCTCCACTAAAACTTTGCAATATTTTACCTTGTACGTCAAGAATTAAAACTTTTCCTGTACCAAAATTGCAACAAGACACAACAAGCTTATCTTGGCTGAAAGCAATACCATAGCACATCTCATTGATATTCACCTTACGATCAGAAACTATGTGTTGTTTCTTTAGTGACATAAAATGGACGCATCTATCAATAGGAATAGTCACGACAAATCTATCATAATATGTAATAGCTGCAACATCATACGGTGAATAATTGAGTTTTATCTCAGAAACAGTTTTCTTCTGTTCTGTATCATACCATTTTACTTTGCGGTTTTCATAATCACAGACCACGATCTTATCCGGCTGAATAACCTCTATCCCAGTTATTTCACAGTTTTCGTCATCCGATGCAGATTTCACATTTATGTCCTCGACAACTTTAAGATTTAGAGTCTGATTCTCAGGCGGTATTGATGTATCTTTGATCATTGCAACATTTTCACTATCGGATGATTTAACAGATACAATTTCCCCTAACTGCTTATATTTTTCTAACACATCAATAATTGCCTGATGTTTGACAAAGCTTACTGTTTCATCATTGTTTATTTGACTATGTTGTTTTGCCTTCATCTTCATTTCTACAAGTCGTTTCGTGGCTACTTTCATTTCAACATACAGTTTGTCAAGACAGTTCTTTTGTATCAGGTTATCTAAGCATACTTGTTTCTTTACCGTTTCGTCTTTTATGTCTTCTATATCTGTTGACAAACTCTTCAGAATCATTTGTTCTTTATTAGAGATTCTCTCCGCGTCCTTAACAACAATCTTTTCCATATCGTCGAGACGTGTATTAATTTCCTTTCTGAATTGATGAATTGCCTTTATAACCTTATCATGATTTTCAGAAATGGCTTTTATCTCATCTTTTGCTCTCTTTATACCTAATTTACAAACTTCCTCAAGTGATTTCATTTCCGCCATTAACTCATTGAGTTCCTCACTGTCTAGAATATGCTTTGAAAGTTTAGGTATGTATTCCACCTTACAGGTCCTATGATCTAACGTTACACAAACACTGCAAACTACGGTGTCGTGATCTCTACAGTAATATTTCTGTTTTTCGTCTTGATGATCATCACAGCTTTCGAAGTTGTCTTGAGATAATGGAACGGTAGGTGTTGTTGGCATGGAGTTTTCATCAAGCAGAACATGATTGCGTAAAGGTGCTGGTTTCCTATGATGCTTGTAACAGGTTTTACAAAGATGTTCATTGCAAGTGGTACAAAACCCCTTAGCTGGAACCCGTTCACCATCTCTATCACATGGGATACAGAATAATACAAAATCTTCAGCAGACCCATGTGATATCGAATGTGTCAATTTATTTTGTCGCTTGCCAGAAACTTCCATTATTAATTCTAGAATGTAAAATTTTAATTACTTCATTTAAATTTTTGGTGATTATAATTTGACTACATCAAATCAAATATTCAAAAGAGTGAAGCTTACAAAGTTACCTGCAGACCTATTTTATTTACTCTGTATATTAATTTCATAATCAAGATAATTATTAAAAACGGAAACAGCATTTTCGATGTTAATATTTAATTCGATCAATTACATTAAAATGAGCTTGTTTTAGATAATGTTGTTTTATAGCTGCATAATTCCAGACGAGTCAATGAATTTTAAGAAAAAATCAAACTTTAGAAAACTGTACTAACATTTTAGGAAAATTTAAACAGTTCGAGATTCACGTAGTAATGTACATGCCATGTGCGATTAACAATTGATTTTTGCAGTATTTATAATTATATTTGCATATTTTGATGTGCTAGATTTTTGCTTATTAACATGAATTGTAAGTGTTGTTGCAATATGTAGATTACTGTCTATGCTCACCTGTCTATATTTTACTTTTAAATACTTTTTTTTCAAATTTTCATGAAAATAACCATGAATCTAGAGGCATGCCGCTTTAACGAACTTGAAAATTGACAACATAATACCTTAAAGGACAACTGCATGCAAAATGTAAACAAGTCTTAGAGTACGGAAATGGCCACATTTCTGAACAGAAGCTGGGATATTATAATGGCCCTTTTCAGAAATAAGGAGCTTTTAAATATTCTAGAATATCATCCTTAGGAAAATAATTATTTTTTGGTGAGAAACAAATAGTACCATTCAGCTTACTATCCATATATGCATAATGATTGTTTCTACTCAAAATTTATGAAATATGTATAAAAATGTTACCCTACCCCGCCCATTTTAAGACGTGTTTGACCATTTTCCTACTTAGAGAGCCTAATTTAAAGAATTCATTAATTTACCAAAATGAGTGCCTGTTTTCAAAGTTTCCCTAAATTTTCCAAAATTATATTGGTTGATCTTGTAAAATATTAAATACTTTTACCGTCAAATTTTTTTTTTTTTGATACACATTGAAAATATCAGGTATCATATTTTGTTATAAGATTTAGCATTATTTAGCTAATAAATACCTAAAAGTATATAAATTAAATTTCTAAAATAAAACACTTTTTTCTTCCCAAAAGGCTTATGAGAGATATATAAATAATGTTAAGAGAAGAAAAAGAAAGAAAAAAATAGTTGACCCTTCTGGGGTTTGAACCCACGGTTCTTAGTTTCAATGTAGTTAACAGTAGTTCTAGCATATTTGAGTACTCGTCAACGCGGAGGTAATGCATTTGGATAGTCATACCTTAAAGTAAGGATATCTATATATTATTTCAATAAAATGTCACTGCGCTTTGAAATCATGCCAAGATATGAATATTTGATATATTTGTACATAATGATAAACGTGGATATTTAACCTACCATGAAGTTATTTCAAACTTGTATTACCAAACAGGTTATAACATGTTTCCCTCTTCTCCCTCAGTCCTTATCAATCCAAATTAAACTTTAAATAATGTTACTAATAATAAATAAACCTATATATTGCTATGTTTTTATCTAGTGAATTTAAAAAAAAGAATAGATAGTCATCGAACTTTCCTCAACGTTTAATTACCGAATCATTAAGAAGATTGGATTTTGATTTGTTGATTGAATGTGTATGTTTAACTTCTAGTCCTACTTTGTCAATAAAATCTAATTTAAATAAAAATAATAATCATTGTTTAGTTAAATGAAAGGAAAAATGTAAAAAGAATAAGTAACAAACCTTAGATAACCTATCTTTTCCAATCTTTAAATCTAGACATTTTTCACTGCAAGTTTAACCTTCGCCGCCATTATGTCCTCTGTAATATCGGGTATTGCGACCGGAATGCGAAAGTTTTAATGTAACTTTAGCCAGGTACATAATCGATATAAATAGACGTTTTTAATCCAAATGACCTATGTTATATTTACATTATCCCAAGTTTAAGATATAAACCTTTACGTACTTAATTTTTTGAAAATGCATGAACGACTATATCAAGTATCAAATAATTTTCAATAAATGTTTGCCACATTATGTATAATATGCATGATTAGGCGTAGTTGTTTATTGTCTTTTTCCACATTTTTATTAGGACATATTTGTGAGATTGAATTGTTTGATACTTTCAATTGTACCTATATATTGTTTATTAATTTGATAACTTTGATTTTGCATTCGTAATTTTTAATCTTCGTTTAATCTCGGATACTATTAGGAACATGAATAATCTAAATATCACTCAGCTGTGGAAAAATGTTAGAAATACAGCTTGTATCTTTATTTTGTACACTTGATAGCATACACGCGTTAAGATTCCATGACATCCGGACATAAATCTCGTAGCATGCTGCTTTAATGGTGTGTCACCGATTTTGCACGTTATTACAAATTGTTGCGTTATTGTGCAATCAATCGAACAGCGCAACAAGGGAATGCATTCCGATCTACACATCAGAACCAAAATTGTCATAATATTATCCCTTTAATTATTAAATCTGATGTTTCTAAATAATACAAAAACTAAAAGTCATTCGATTATCAAAAGCAGACGACAGTGGTTTTATGGCAGAAAATTATTTTGAAGATTTTGACGAAGGCGTGATAATTATGAACTCAATCGCTTACTAATGGCATATTCACAACAAAGATATAGTACTTAATCACCTTTTCATAATTAACTGTCCTTAGAATAATGATAGAAATGTTGCTTAGAAGAGTTAGTAACAGCTGAATTAATGGATAATAACTAAACATCATTTTACCAATAGAAGACAGACATGCATTATTGGCACTAGTACTGAACTCATTTTGCAAGTACTGGTACAGATACTGAATAACTAACACAAACTTTTAAATATTATTAGATATCTTTTTTAAGAAAATCTTGTTATAAAAAAATATATGAGAAATACAGCTTGTAGAGAAAACATTATGTGGAACGTAGTTTCAGCTTGTACGTGTATCTGTTAATAACAAGGAACTGGGTTAAGGACCTCCCAATGTGACAGGTCTTTTGATAAGTCAACCTCCTCAGCAGTCCAGAAAGATGCTTCTGCTTTCTTGTATATTTTCCAGCTATCATGGTATTGGATGGGCAGAATAACAAATCTGTTTGGGTTATCTTTTCAAAATATTGTGAACAAAAGGTCAAATTTTCATTAATGCGTAGAGGAAAATCAATTGTATCACATTTGACTAAATAATGTAAAGTATTTGTCACATAAATTGTAAATTTGAAATTAACTGTAAAGCACTAAGAGTCGAGACGACAATTAGAATCATATTCTTCAATAAATGTGTAACCATGCTTTCTTCATAAAGTGTGATATCTCTTAGAAAATATTTCAAATATGACAAGTAAAATCTGCAATAGAAAAAAGGATCAAAATAGAACCGTGAAAAATTTCAAAAGAAATGTTTATTGAGAGTGCAATGAAATCGACAATAATATTTATACCTATTGACATTTTTTACTTAATTGTTATTAACAAACACTTGCTTAACCAAAGGAACCCACTACATGATCTTTAATTGCCTCATTTTAGTCCATATTACTGGAATACAAGGCGTCAGCGAAGTGTATTTGTCTTATTGTTGGCATTGAGTCCGTCGACAGGCATTGTTTCCATTTATTTCTAATAAGGTAAATTATACAAATATTTAAAGATTCATATCAGCAAATGATTCAGAGTAATCAGTATCAGTTGCAACAATATTTATATGTTGCATACTGCTAGTGTCATCGCTGCGAAAAAGACTTATTAGACAGTTGGTGCAAGAGTATGTAAATGGAAGAACAACGGAACTCGTCCTTTGAAAAAAACGCAGTTTGCACGATATTCGTGGATACAAATAAACGCCATTGGCACGCCGTCAATGCATGAAAAATCATAGGGAAAGGCAAAATGCTGGTACGACGGCTATGAACAACATCACCTTTCGTATAGATACTTCATCTTTTTCCGTTCCGGGCAAGTCCTTAAAGGTCCCATTTTACAATTTTGTATCTGTTACATAAGATACCTTCTTTTGTTTAGAAATACATATTAAATAACAAAAGAGACTGTATTTACAATTAAGTAGAGAAGTATGGCTATCGATACATTGTTGCCTTCGCTTTTGTTTGCAAAATATACCCCCATTGAAATTTATAAAAAAAATCAAACTTAAAGTTAAAGTCAAACGACCAACATCTGACGTAAGTCCTGATCTAACATAAGGGTTATTTCTAGACTTGTAGATCTGATTGCCACCGCGTTTTTTTTTCCCGTCCTTCAATTATGATTCAAAATTCCAGGAATTTAAAAAGTATTTTAAGCCATGCAATTAAACCGTCCCTTACAGATAGGGGCATACAGAATTTGGGAATTATTTTGAAAAAAGAAAAAAAACTGGAAAATTACAAACGTACTGTTTTAATGGGCAAAATTGTCTTGCCAGTTTAAACCTTTGTCGCTTATATGGATCAACGCCATGTTTGTTTTCTGAAATCGTGAAAAATTGCCTACTCTTGTAATTACAATTAAAAACTGTATTCGATTTTTAAAAAATTGCGAAAGCTCGCCCGATAAAATTGGTTGTTTGAAATGTCAAGAGAAGGTGACCTGCTATTGGTTCCCGTCAGATTCTAATGTGGTAAGCGTTAATTAAGAGCTGAATTTTAATCATACGACAGAATGTTTTTACTTTTACGCTTGACACTTTCTGTTTGATGTGTTTCACCAGCTCTTGCTGCTCAAAAATATCAATAGCTCAGTGGGTTGTTTCAACGAATAAAATTTATTGAACGTGGAAGGATATTCCTATTTTAAAATGTGAGTCTTTTATAATCAATTTTGGGCCGAACAAAAATTAAAACATCATTTTTTTTAAATTGAAATTTCAATTCCATTCTGATCAATTACAAAAATTCATGATTTTGCAAAAGTTTTCAAAAAATAAATAAAAGAAAAAGAAGATTATCTTTCAAGTTTAAAATTCACAAAACGATTGTGCAGACCGCAATTAGATAAAGTCAGGGGATGAAAAAATAATACACCGTAAACTGAATATCTTTAAACAATGCAAATAAGACTGACAACTTATCAATTAAGAAAACTATTGTAAATACTGTTATCTCTTATTTTAATTACAAAATATCATAATTTCTTTTGAGTACAAAGTGTTTTTTATTTTCTTTCACATTATACGGTTTTTCGTTTACTTTAAACAACAGCTAATACGTATGGGTAAAAAGTGAACGGGAAATGTTAATACTGTTGCCTGATCTAATGTCATTATAAATCAAGAAATCGAAAGATTCATATCAATATATATTTGATAAGCGAAAGCATAATTTTAAAAAAAAAATAATTGAAAGGAGTTTGTTAATTTAAGTTATTTTTGTAATAATTTTCAAACGAACAACAATTTTAAAATGAATGCATGGAACTGAAACTGCTTTATTTAATTAAACACCTATTTTATATACAATATTCAATGGCGTTGTACAATAAAAGTTGGATAATAAAAGTATGTACAAAAATTGCACACTTTTCAGCACTTTCAATCCGCCATAAAAACTAAAAATCTAGGAGCACAGAAAAAACAAGTCTGCCTTTATACGGCGACAATTATAACAGGATAGATACATTTAATGTCATGTCACTAATGCACCTTAAATGCAGTATGTGATAGTATTTGCAAATGTTCATAATTATAGGCAACATAGAAACGCACTTGACTTTTGTTGACCTTAAATCAATTGTGTTCCGGTCTCTATGATTTTCCTTTTTTGAATTATTTATAATAGCACCCGTCCGTGTTTGGTCCATGTGGCCTCCTGGTTCTGCGTGGTGTCCTGCTGGGCTCCTTGCCGGTTGTTCTGTGTTTTGAGTTTTGTTCGGGAATGTATTTTTTCATATCCACCCTTATTGTTTTTATTTACGATGCCAGACAGACTAACAGTTAGTTCATTGGACTATTTTCTATACCCATAAACGCTTTAAGTAATCAACTTAATTAGTTATAGATAATCAAAGAAGACACTGGTGACATGTTAAATCAAAGGGCTGCAAGCTCTGTGGTATTTTCTGATCCCTGCAATCTATATCGTACTGTATATTTATATGTGTTTTCCTGTATAAGTTTATTTTTATGTACTATAAGTCATCTTGCAGGGCACCAGACATACGGAATTTTGCATAACTAGAGTTGCATCAAAAATAATTTATGTTCATTTTTTATGATAGCCACACTTTATCCTTGCATATCGTGGCTATTTCCTTAACAAAGACACTAAAAAAAAATTTAAAAAATGTTGACTCGACTGGGATTTGAACTCCAGACCTCTCACACATCAAACGAGCGCGTTACTCTTGCACCACGGAGAAGTTTTAAAATAAAAAGCTGAATAAAATTAAGTCATTCTAAATTTAGAATTTCCATTGCATTTCGGGTTAGGGTTATTTCGAGGTATTTTGTTCAGGGTAAACCTGTTGTTTAAAATTGAAGTAAATAATTTAGCAAAATCTTCTCGCCCAAACAATCCAACATGTAGAAACTATATATTCAACTACTCGGCTGTCAGATTTATTTGTGTAGTATTCGGTAATCTACATCGCTAAAAATAGCATTTTCATTGATTAAAATCATATTCATCCGCGTAATTTGTGAGTGTGCATTTATTGACAACTCTATAAGCCAACGCTACTTTGAAAGTTTGAATGTGTAGTATTTTGTTGGACACTTGTAACAAAAAACTTTTCTCTCTTTTAAATTGCTGGTTTTTAAGCAGTTTTGAGTGAGAACTAATTTGCGTTGTTAGGACTGTTAGGAAATTTTGTGATAGACCGTGGATGTTAGCTATGTATTATCTGATCTGCGATCAGAAAATACAAAAATGTTGTAATTCTTAGAATAAAAATAAAATATTGAAATACATGTCAAATTACATTAAAAGTGACTGTCGATTGGAACACATGTTTCATAGATCATTGAATCTTTGTATTGTTAGGTTTTTTGTGTGCTTTTTTATTTATTTTATTTTATTTCTCTTTTTGTCTGGAAAAGGTTTTTTCCAATCAGAATAATTCAATTATATGAGAGAAGCGCGGACAACTTCATTTTTACATAATTCGGCCTGCTATAGAGCTTTGATAAACTGATAAATTATCTTTTATTAGGATATATCCAGAAATTGAATCAAAAGTGTGAAAATCAATGTCAACTATGTACTTAAAATCATGTAGTTAATATGATAAGGCACTTATTAATACAGTGATAAGAGCACTAGAACGTGAAAAATGACCTTCTATCATTTATAAATTTTAGCATTACCAATGTAATCCTATTATGTTTAAGTATCGTACTTTTTGGACAATGACAAAGCAGTTTGTCCCTTTTCTGATTGGTGCCCTACTGGATTCCGTTTACGATGGTGTCACTGAGTGTCGTCGGTAGCTACGATTATTTAACATATTACACATGATAACGATTTTTTTTAAGTAGATAAAAAGACAATGCAAAGATATTGACAATTATATGTGAAATTCATTTGCTAGATTTTATTGCCTGTCCGCACCGGTTTAAGCGGTATTTTATCTTGAACGAAGGATATTAACAGACTGCAAATTCAATGAAACCTATGGTACGGGGTGCATCGTTCTTTATCAGAAATTGATGAATATGTCTATTAACAAAATGTTTTTTTAAAACTAAATCCGGTGTTGCAGAGTGCAACTTTTTATAATTAAACACTTATTCATTTAAACATCAATCATATGAAACTTACACGCGTTGGAAAATCTCCTAGCTAATACAACGAATAGATAAATAGTTTTAAAAACTTTTCTTAATTGATAAGATATCATTATTTTAATTGTTGAGTATAGGTTTTAATGGATATATGTCTCATTAAATTACAGCTCTTAAACGACTTGGACTTTAATATAACCAAAGTAATTACATTTGTCAAATCTGGTGGTATAAGTGGTATTGAAAGGTAATTGTCATCCTCTCCTATACCGCTATTTCTTATTGCTGATTCATGGTGATATGGTTTTTTTTTCCATTAGAATTGGTGGTGAATGTATATTATTTTTAAGTTATTGATACCCATTTGGATTTTAAAAAATGGTTAACTATATCCCGATTAAATACTCACAATTTCAAAAGGGCTTATCTTTATTACATTTTAACATCTTGCGTTTTTTCTCTTTTGCGAATAACCTACTCTACATAAACTTACAGAAGTGATTTATTTTCTCGCACTTGAGTCTTAGTCACAGGTTACCCCAGTGTCCGTAATGCGTCAAAAGTGTTTGACATGTCGACCCCATAATATAATATTGAGCTATTTAGTAAAAGCACTCAAACATTCAAAACCGATTACATCAGTTGTCCTTGCAGATTATTGGTTTTATATATTTAAAAGCTTTTGAGGTTTTGTTTAATGTTGCCCACTTTTAAAGTGAGTTACTGCCAATATACCACAGAATAGATAAATACAGAATCCCTAAAGAAAGCCCAACACGGCAAAATTGAAAATGTTGCAGGCTCGGTTTGATTGAGCCTGTTCATGGACGGTACTGGAAAGTGCAAGTTACCGTCCACGCCCCCTAGCACCGGCTAAAGCAGAATTCAACATTTAAACATGAAATAGTAAAATTTAGAATTTAGAAACATCCGCAGATGTGTTCATACGGCGGTTATCATGGAACCTTCAGTGTGACACAGAAGTGCCATTCCATGAAAAGCGGCGTATGGTCCCCAAATAATAAAAACACGCTTGGGCAAGAAGATAATTTTGTCGTTTTAAAATGATTTGCCGCAGTCTAATTATAAAGTATGTAAAAGATAACTCAGTTTTACTGTAAAATAGAGAAAATACGAATCCATAAAGAACACCTAATACGGTAAATTTGAAAATGTTGTAGTATCTAAAAAAAAATTGCACATGGCATATTGCGCTGTATCTTGATTGCTAGAGTTCCATGACATAACATAGTCTAACTGTACAATGGTTTCTCAACAAAGATACCGGAGTTCAAATTCCAATTGCGTCCTTTTTAAGGGAGGTTTTAAGGGAGGAGATATGGTCTGTACCAACATCATGGCTGAGGCATCAGAATCCTTGGGATCGTCGTCGTTAAAAATAATATAAGTAGAAAATCAAGAAAACTCTATAGATTTGTTCACTGACACAATACTGACTGTCCTTGCAAAACATGCACCAACCAGAAAAAAAATCTAGTTAAGAAGGTTATCCAATAGAACTTGATAAATAAAAACATTCTAAATGCTATTAAAATAAAACATAAGTTTCATACAGTTACTGATACACATAACTACAACATATGGAAACAACACATTATGTCTCTCTTATATGATTCTAAGCGACACTATTATAATGAAACATCAATAAAAACAAACACAATCAAGAAATTGTGGACTGATCTAAATGAATTATCTGGTTACAAATCGAATGTTCACACACACCTTATAGTTGATGATCATGATGATGATGGCAACCCTGTTACTGACCCCTTTATCACTGAAAATTTATTCAACAGAAAATTTGCGAATCTCCAAGAATCTCATCATGCCATTTATAAGACTGCTTAGCTTGCTGAACTCAATGCATCTAAGCTTCAGTATATACCCTCTTTCAAAATACCGAAAGTACCTTATATGTTGAACAAGTAAAAATCGCTAGATATTACAAAGTCATGAAAGTCATATGGTCTCAGTGCAAGGTTTCTGAAGATATTAGCCCATATGTTTGCTCCCGGACTTACCAATATATTCAACAATAGCATTCTAAACAATACATTTCTTAAATCGTTCAAAAAGTCATTCCTATACATAAAATGGTGCTTAAAGTGATAGAGAAAATATAGCCCCTTTTTTGCTTCCCTTGATATCAATTGTTCTTGAATGTCATGTAAGTTCACATTTAGAGCAATACCGTTAGTAAAATCAACTTCTCTAACAACGCCAGTCTGGATTGAGGTCAAATTGTTCATGTCAAACTGCACTTATTAGAATTGTTGATGGCTGGATTATTTACAAAAATAAAATAGTTTAATTTTCCTCAGTCTCTCTGAAGCGTACCCTGTACGTTAATGCCCCAGAGTGGGTTATGTACAGTATTGGAAGAAGAAAAAGAATAAGAAGCATTTAACTATGTGTATCATTGCATAATGATTGAAAAGCTTAAAATGAATAACCTTGACCCTTCCCCGGTTGCTTGGTTATTCTACTATTTAGGTAGATTACCTCTACAAACTTACATTTCTGATTAATATTCAAAGGTACGCTCAGTACCTACTGGTGTAACTCAGGGTTCAGTGCTCGGTCTTATACTGTAACTGTTTTTTTATTTATATCAATGACCTTCCTTTGTCTATGGAAAAATGGCAAAAAACAGACACTGAAATTTTTGCTGATGACACCACCCTTTCAACTTCGGACTTATCCCTAAATATAGTAGTTGAATCTCTTACTCATGATCTTTTTAAATGCTAACAAATGGTGTGATTTGACTATCGATAGTACCAAATCTAGATTTTAGAAAATAAACTCATGAAGTTTTAAAAGAGAGCTGCAAGACTAATGACAAAGATTATTACACTCAATCTGTTAAACTATTTTTTGACTGGATGACTTTTTCAGAGGGTTGTTCTTCTAACAGCTATTATGAAGTTTAAGATAATGAATAATCAGGCATCTTCCTATTTATTGAATAATTTCATTTTATGGCATGATGTTCATACTCGCAATTTGCGTTTATCGTCCGATTTTCAATATTTCATTCCCATACCAAATAATGAATAATTCTAAGACTTTTTTATTCTGGATCGACCTTCATCAGCTGCATCTGCTAAACATTTTTAAAACCTTACACTTCAAGTTTTAATTTCACATAGATGTAAGCTCTATTGGTGTCGATTCCATCTTACTAATTGATAGATTTGTCTTTAATATCTCATGTATGTCATATTAATGTATTACAATTTTGAATGTATGTTATGCATTGATGCATTGATGAACTTATCAAATGATATTGCACAAACTGATACTACACAACTTATTTACTTATTAGTAACAAAATAGTGGAAATAGTTGTGAAAATTTCAGACTCGGTTTGGTTGACTTTGTATCATAGATAAAGATAAGTGCAATTTTTTTTCCTTTCATTGGCTCAAGCAGTATATTCAATTATTAAGTAAGTTTTTTTAACACTAGAAAATGACGAGATCACTGAAATTCATGAAGGACGGGGCAATTACTTACAAAGCCACAGAAACGAGTAAGATAATATTGCAAGTAGAGCAATAAAAGTACAAATGAAATCCCCAGTGAATATAACTTCGACCTGATTTGCTATTTAGAAAAAAGATGTACTTTTATCAAGGATTAACAAAAAATTGTAATTATACTTATAAACTAGTGCACTAACCTAATTAGGTTGTCGCTACATAGTTTAAATATCTTGTTACATTTTTGTCACGTTTGCAAGTTAAAGGGACATATAAATTGACCTTCGTTGTCGACTTAGCTGCATGAAAACTTAAATAGAAACAGTTTTATTACTTTCTTAAGTATTGATGTCATCAATGTATGAACATGCAATAACCAATTAATAAATATTAAATTCTAAATAACGATTTGTAGAACATATTAAGTACGTAAATAAATCTGTACTATCAAACAACTAGAATATTATAATGTTATCTTTTAGACTATTACATGTCTTTATTTAAAGTAATATAATTTCAGACGAACTAGATATTTCCTACCCCCTTCAACCCCAAAAAAATGTATTTTAATATTTGATTTCAGACTTATTCTTTAAGCATCTGGAAAAAAACATTATATTAACCTTTTAGCAGCATGTTGGTTTTGATATTAATAATTGATTATCATGAATCTAACAGATTCCGCCTGGTTTGCATCTGTTCCAAGATTTCATGATGTAAAAACAAGAAGCAGGAAGTGAAGAAAATGAAATTGTAAAAAAAAAGATGAACGTACATATTTTGTTATTTGCTGAATCATTGTCAAACATTGTTACATTGTAAGGATTATGTTCAAGAAGGAAGTGTCGTAATGCTTACAGTAATATCATCTATAACGTGACAGAGAGATTTCATAATTAACATAATTACCTTGAATAACAAGAAATATGCGACAAAATGCCCGAAAACCACCCCGATCCAATATTTTTTCAGGCTTGATCGAGATGATAGTGTGTTTTCCTGATCATTAATTCATTTTAATATTTTTTTAATTTTTTTTTTTAAATATGGAAATTATTTCCGCATTTAAAAAAAGTTACACACAGATATCAAAAGGTCATACAGCTAAATAATTATTAAATTGTTTGTGATGTTTTAATTCTTTCTTTAGAATATTCCTAATAATAATTGCGATGACTAAAATACTACCAAGGGAAAGAACTCCTTCAGTCTTACGGTAACATTGTGTTTCTACATATAAATATCGTATGAAATATGTAGTATGTGCGCTTTCTTCAAGATAGCATATCAGTTATAATGCACTTAGGAAAACCAACCAGACGTTAGGTCATGACCTTTAAAATACTCGATACTTCAACAACTAACCTAATCACTTTGGGTTGTTCGGTATTAAAACTTAAAAAAAATCCAAAAACTGATATTATCAATGACTGATTTTAGCCACTCCTCTTACGATAAACAGACAGACATAGTATATAGTTTTTGTTATTTTCTTAATTGTTTGCTATTTGCTATAATGCATACCTGCCTTATTGTGGTCATTTTCATTAAACCACAAAATATCAGTGACCACAATGTAACCTATGTGTATATAAATCGTTGTATTATAAAGATTTGTGAGTCTCAAGAAAAGAAAGAGTGAGAATTTTTGCGGTAGACATAAATAAAATTTTACAGGACGTAACTCGGTTTTAAAAAGGCGTGCGATTTGATTGATTTCAAATTTGAAAACATGTAAATTTCTTATTTTGCAGTCATTTGATTTATATGAACGGCAAAATCAACGAGTACAATTATGTTGATCTTCATAAGTTTATATACATGGCACTTTCTTCGTCGAAAATTTAGTTCAATGTGATTTTAAACAAATGGAACATCTCTTAATAAGTTAAAGAAAAATTAACAATATGCGTATTTCTTCTCTTCATTTTCTTTTTGACTGAAAAGTATGTAATCACTCACACTTTTTGAATGGACAGTAAGCTTCACCTAACATAACATTCAAACAAAATGTTTATCTTACATTTAATAACCTTGTTATTACATTGATTAATGTTATATTAATGTAAACTGTCAACTTCACTCTAGTTTTAATAATTTTCAGTACTAAAACTCTTAACGAAATGTATGTTGTCTGCAATTAAAAGTCTCACTTTTATAAGGTAGTTATCCTACTGTCCCGCGGTACTTTTTTAACTATAACATTTTATTGAATTTTATTCTATTGTGAACATTTTGTTTTTCAAAAAGTTTTGATTTCTTGAAAATAAATAAATTAAAGATCACGCAACATAAAATGCCTTCATAATATAACTATATAAATCATAATTTAAGCCCCATATCAGTTTATAACACATATTTAATATCAACCTATCAAAAATCAAACACTTATTGGCCTCTACAATTGTTTCAATTTTATTACTTTTACGTTATAACAAATAAACACGATGTGGAAAACACTTTTATTTAAACGGTTTTATCAATGATCGGGTAAAATAGTACAATCAGGATGTGTTGAATTTTAAATGCGCTTAGTGCGCATGCGTACATAATTTTATGAATGAATATATAAATTGAGTTTGTCACATCATCTTGTTTATATTTATGTAGATAGTTTATCAACATTATTTAAAGTGAACAACTTGCAAGGGAGTTAAGAAGAATGTCTAAAGGAACAAAGGGATCCAGTAAGTTTATTTAGTTTTCTTTTCCAGCATCTATGAAGTTTATTAAGTTGTATTATACAATAAAATGTTACTTACAATATTTCACAAAATTTCAAAAATATTGAAAATAATAATTATATTGTTAAGCTGTGTAGTTTTTAAAAAAATGTTGTGAAATCATACTCTTCAAAACAGCTTATCATTAATTAGAACAAAGCAGAACATAACATTATAACACTAGTGACTTGTACATAGTAAGTAAATCATCATTACAATATTATTCAACATTAATCATATATTTTTTTCAATACAATTTTCAAAACAATTTTATAATGCATCAGTTGTAGATTTTGAAGTATACTGTCACGTGCATGTCACGTTAACAATGTCTGTTCAAAGTGATAAAAACACAGTGCAGCATGTGATTGTAACGGGGCCTTTAAAACTATAATGAAATAATTTAATTTTTCATGGAATATAACTAAAAAATGTCACAGATAATTTCTAATTTAGTCTACAGAGGTCCAAAAGCTTAAAAAAAACTAAATTTGAATTTCTTACATAGATCAACTTGGGCACTTTAAACAGACAGATATGATAATTAAATATAAAAATTAAAGTTAATTAAAATAAATACATTTAAAAAAAAAATTCAACATCGTACATTTGTGCTATTCTTAGTCCGATTTGAGAGAAAAGCGTTATAACGCTTTTAATTTTTGGTCATTTTTCCTAGTAATAATAAAATAATTATTCAGGAAAAAAGAAGTGAGCGAATGATCTGAAATGCTGTACACTAGTTATTGGTCTAGACCTACATAAAACGGAACAGTAATCTCGAAATATTATCTTTTTAATAACAAATCCTGCCAGATCTAAACGACTCAGTGAAGTCCATCTTTAATATACGTTTAGTAAGATCTCTTTGTTAACTTAAGATAAAACAATTTAGAAGCTCCTAATATTGAACTATTTTCTTCTTTTTTTTTAAATATTTCTTCTCAAATTGGTGTTGTTTTCTCTTCGATAGGATATATTTTGCCGCGTTCACGTTTGTTGCAAACTATATGTTATTTACTAATCTTCAATATTGCAAGTCGAAATGTACACAGTATCTAATTTTATTTTAAGTTCACGTGTCTTTTTGAAAAAGATGTTCATCAGACATGACGATGCACTTTTCCTATTATATCCCAATATTGCTGCATTTTATTCGCAGTTAAATTTACATAAGTTATTAAATCCGATGAAAAGATTTGACGTGATGAAATTTAGAATGTATCTATCTATAAACTGTACATCACAATTTTAACAACATGAAATGTTTATGATAAAATATCATAAATCTGTACGCGTCAAGATGATTTTTTTCCTCTAAAAAAGTGATTATTGAATAAATAGAATATAAGATTTATGATTTTTAACCTTAAAACACATACAATTTATAAATATATTATATAATAATTAACTATTGAGTATCAAAATATCGTCGAATGTTTTGTCTGCATTTTTAGTCATTTTCATGTGACGTGAAAACTGATTGTGTTTTTATGCACTTTAACAACAGGAAATAAAATAAAATCACTCGCTACACATTTCTTTATATTGGGGTATATACAGAGCCAAATAGTTTAGATCATTTTGATAAATTTTGCACATTTTATTGTTGAATGAGTGATATAGTATATCTTGTGTTTGTATAGACGTTTATATTTGTATATATCACTCGTGCATGAATTCTTAATTATATGCGATATCTTGATGTTGCCATCTAAATGTGAACATTACGCCTTGCTTTCACACCGTGATAATGCGACAATGTACAACGTCAATGTCAAAACCAAAAAAATAAAAGAAGGGAAAAAAAAAAGAAAACACAGCATGCATAGCTTTCAACATGATCCAATACGTTTCGTTCGTCCGTGTACTGAATATTTCAGAATACACCTGATATCATGTTAAACTATTAAAGCAAGAGCTTTTCCGCAAATGATATATTCATACGCTAATATTTGTTCATACGCAGATAATAAAGTTCATAAAATATTATGTAAATTTATAAAATGATATATACATGAAGCAAATGATTTGTCCATAAGACACAAAAGATTTATTCATACGCAAATGATATATTCATACGCAAATGGTATATTCATAGCAAATAAAATATACAAACGTAAATGATATATTCATACCAATTAATGCATCCATATTCAAATGATATATCCATACGCATATTATAATTCCATACGCCAATTATTTATTCATACGCAAATAATATTATCATACACAAATGAATATATTCGGCGTGTATATTCATAGCTTATTTTCCATATGGACACTTAACACTAGCACGATAATAGAATAAAGGTTTTGCTTACATTCAGTGATCTTTTTAATTTATGTTACTACACTGGATAGAGTTACTGATATTATAGTGTTTCTTAATGTATTAAAGTTTACAGATATACGGTATTCTGCTGATATTTTATGGTACAAGCAAGCTTTTATTTTATATCGATAACCCACAGTGCCAGCGTATATAAGGATATACAAAATTGCACGACTAACATCATTTTTCAACGAATTTAATAGGTATGGTAATGAGGCTACACGAATATAATATTCTTTTTATCACTTACCCAAAATAAAAACTCTAAACATTAAGAAAAGCGTTCATAGCGTTACATTTGTAACATTTGACGTTACGTCGAAACATATGCACGGCTGTGCAATACCGATTTTATTGGATATGTGGTAAATGCAATGATAAACTTCGGCGTAACTTGACTTGTTTTGCTTTGTGTGCGTGCGTGCGTGCGTATGGTACATCGAATCTCGTTTTCCTTTTCAAGCGTTATAGCGTACTTTGATTTGTTGAATATCTAAAAATAATGTCTTCCTTTCAGCATTGTGTTTTTTTCTTATCTGAATGATACTGTATTGTATTTAACTAACTGTGAACTAACTGTATTCTACTGTATTGTATAATACCGTAATGCACTATTTTACACTGCTATAAAATGCAATGTAACATTCTACACTTATATAGTTTTGAACTGTATGTACTTGTTCATGTATAAATGCATTTACGTATTGCCTTAGAAATGCTTTTTATTTTAGTGCCCCGTAATCAGTTTCCAAAAAAATAACTCACTGGCCAATTACATAATAACTTGAAGCAACTGCCTTCTTCTGTTGCTATTTTTGCAATTAGCAATAACATGTAGTGATTAAGCTTTTGTATGGAAATCAAAATACTAATTTGTTTACATTTTACTACTTTTGTAACAAAAAGTTTCACATTCAGCGCTACATTCTTCAAGTGATGATAACTTTATATTATCTAAAAACAGTTATTTTAATGTTATAAACTAGTTTTTGCCCTTTCTAAAGAAGGTAAAAAAGTCGTTTTGTGAGGCATAATGTGCCTTTTAATGTCTTGTTCTGTTTTTATATTATATTATGACAGAAAATTATACTACAGTGAGATTGCAGCATTGGCGTTCATTTTAAAAATCTAACGGTATCTATTTCAAGCAGACGTATAACTTTATTATTAAAAGTTATCAAAACGTGAAGAAGAAAAAAAATATCACAAAATGCATATTTATGCACATGTCAAGTTCGTATAACGCAGTTTTGTCAAATAAAGGCTATATCGAATGAGAATATTACTTTCACATTTGTAATACAGTAAAAAGACATTAATCATGTAAACAAATGAATATAAAATCTCACGGTACACCGTTTCGTATAATTAATGTGGGCATAAAACATACAGATCTAAACATTTCCATTTCCTGCGTTCATGAATAGAGAGTTTTGTCATATTTTAATAATTTAGTATATACGAATGATACGTTTTATTTACAACGTGAAAGTATCACGTTCACACGAGATTTATGTCATGTGACAAATGACGTTATCGGACAATCGTTACAGATTCAATTTTGCTGAGTCATGGTCGGTTATGATTTGTGATAATGAAGATAATTCGCAATGAAGTTATTTGTACTTTGAAAGTTCGGTTTGTATGAAGGTTATTCGAGCCTATAGCTTTAATAAAAAATAAAGATAAACAGATTTCAGAGAAGTTTGGCGCAATTATTGCTAAAATTTAGCACCCGGAAAGGTCGTTAACCTCGACTTAAGGTATTAGGACCCTAATGGGCACTATCAGGAACTAAAAAATTGACATCATAAGTCAGATGTATACCTTAAAGTACACCTGTATGCAAAATTTAAACAAAGTTTACCGTACGGAAATCAAGTTATGGCCACTTTTCTGAACTCAAGCTAGGATGTTATGAGGGCCCTTTTTTAGAAAGTAGGAACCTTTAAATAATCTGCAATAACATTCTAATGAAAAATGTTTTCCCATTAATTTTTGGTAAGAAACAAAAAGTACCATTCAGCTAACAATCCAAATAAGCAAAATTATGGTTCTACTTAAAATTTATGAAATCTGTATAAAAATGTTACCCTACCCCACCCATTTTTACCACGTGTCTGACCATTTTTCTACTTAGGGAGCCTAATTTAAAAAATTCTTAAAATTTACCCAAATGGGTGCCTGTTTTCAAAGTTTCCCAAAATTTTAAAAAAGTATATTGGTTGATCTTGTAAAATATGAAATACTTTTACCATCTAGTTTTGATTATATTACACTTTGAAAATATCAGGTACCATATTTATTACTAGATTTAGCATAATTTAGCCAATAAATACCTATATAAATTAAAAAATCAAAATTAAACACTTTTTTCTTTCCAAATGGGACATGAGAGATACATAAATAATGTTAAAAGAAAAAAAGAAAGAAAAAAAAAGTTGACCCTTCTGGGGATTGAACCCATGGCCCTCATTTTCAATGTAGTTAACAGTAGTTCTAGCCTATTTGAATACTCTTCAAAGCGGAGGTAATGCATTACGGTGCTTATACCTTAAATCAAATGCTAGAAATTGAACTTCTAGATCTTCAACGAGAACACCGCAGCTCGGTTTGAACCTCTAATTGACCTTATACTTTATAGAAATTGTTCGTATACAAATGTACGATGTTAATCTGCCAGTTTTAAAAGTCAAATGTGCACTGGCGTGCGACAATTTAATGATCCGTGTTTTAGGTAATTTATATAGATTCTATACCATTGAAAAATAAGCTTTAAATGCATGCCATACGCATTTAGGTGAATAACTAATTCTACATGAATAGGTAATTTTCTAAAGTTTCAAATGTGGAAGTATGACCAACATAATTTGACCTTTACAGCCAATGAATTCTTATGTAGGACCGACCTTGTAGTGACCTTGTAAAGTTCAAATGAGCCGTGTCATGACAAAACCAACATAGCATCCGCGCAGTCTGATCAGGATCCATGCTGTTCGCTTACCAACCCTTTTACAAGTAGAGATACTGATAGCGAACAGCATGGATCCTGGTCAGACTGCGCGGATGCGCAGGCTGGTCTGGATCCATGCTGGTCGCAAACCCATTATGTTGGTTTTGTCGTGACACGGCTCAAATATTTCTTATGAATACGTATGATCTTGGGTAAAAAAAATTTGTTCTTCTTGACACCCATATTTTCGATCTGTTTAAAGTGCGTTGATCTTCTGCCAGCATGGTGATGTCTACCTATACAAACATGTCCACTTCTTCTGAAAGATTAAATTTGCTATGTCATGGCTCATAGGTTGAGTTATTGATCATGATCTGGTCACATTTTCGTTATTAAATATTCAGTAAACAAATCTTTAAAACTCTTCAAGTGTCATAACCATCACGTTTTGAAGATGGTCTAATCTATATGTTAACACACTTACAAATCAAGTGAACTTGAACAGTACTACGAGGGTTGTCCAAAAACTCCGTGCACTGCAGTTATTGTCGTGAGAGTTATAAATAAAAACAAATGAATTATATATCATTTGAAGGGGCAATCTGTTTCACGACATGCCGGTTACACGATTTTCTCTTTTGTTTTCTTACTTGAGAGAGATCTCCCCTTCTAGTGATATATAATTCATGTTTGTCTATCAATAACTCTCACGACAATAACTGCAGTGCACGAATTTTTTAGACAACCCTCGTATCTTTCTTATACTCTAGATAAAAGGCAGTCGCTTCTTTCGTATAGTTTTGTCCAGATTTTAAGTAACGTAATTACAAATTCAATGATTTACTTTCATAAAACTAAAGATATTTGTACGCCCTAAAAGGTTCCATCGTCAGCATATATTACCTCACAAATAACTGAACTCATTGATCGTCTTCATAGTGCAATTACCCATTTATTGCAATTACAATGCAACACTGACCAATATGTATGGTGTATTTCATATAATGTAAGAAGAGACTTCAGACAAGGTTTCAGATTATTTTGTTTTGTTAAGCCGGTGCTAGCGGGCGTGAACGGTTGCTAGCTTTTACCATTATCGTCCATGAACAGGCTTAATCAACAACATTTCAATTATGCCGTTTTTTGGCCTTCTTCATAGATTCTGTTATAGTTTTTTTTTTAATTTACTTCGATATCTGATTATATGGCGATCTTCTTGTTTTTTTTTCTCTGATGGATAATAATCTTCGTGCATTAATTATCAGACAATGGCGGTCACTCTTGGAGGACCAACAAGAACCAAGCATTCTGTGTGTGCATGGACAATTATTATTGTCCACGATATCTCACTAAATATTCCGAAGTTTCGGTGACCCATCATCGCCACTTTGTTCAATAACCAAACACCTATATCCATTTCGTTTATAATAATATGTAATAAATCCTTTACATAAGAAGAGGTTTTGGTGCTAATCCCATATGGACATGGAAATTAACAGGGTTTTCTTGTAACCTTTTACGTACAAGTGGTGGACGCATCACCTTAAAGTATTTTCTTTTAACTTAACTAGAACGTCCTTTAAAATGTGTCGATTCATGGCTGTCAAAAGAAAACAGGAATATCGACATGTTGCAATATAATGTCTCGACGGCAGATAATTATTATTTAATGTTAGGGTACAAATTCATAAAAAAAAACTGTTTTCTCAATAGTAATTATATAAAAATAGTTTTCCCCTTGATATTTTTAAATGTGCAATGTCATTGCTAAATTTGCTAAAATGGTTGGGAAAATAACTGAGCATTACATTATATGACCCCGTTGTTGTTATAGCGTTAAAAGTTACTACTAATTGGCCTCATAAGTTGGATAATTGGTCAATATATTGTAACCAAATTAAGGACTTCGATCTTGAACGATAATTATTTCAATCTAAGAGTGACTTAAAGAGAGAAAAATGTAGCAAAGTCATGCTACTAATTTCACCCTGATGTATACGGAAATGTAAAGTTATATCATGAATGGTGTAGAGCATATATCCATAGTGCAGTCCTATTGTATCACATACAGCGAAAGTTCGTGAAAACTCGGCATATTTCGTCAATCTCCGTATTTCATAGCGTAAATGGAACAAGAAGCGACATATATATTTCTTAAAAGAATGTCATGTACTTATGAGTAGAAACAAAATAGGTCGAAGGAACTGGATGCTGAAAGTGAATTGATCACCTCAAAAACTCGAAAATGAAAACCAACAGGCCAAAAATTCATTACAGTTTAACATAAGGATTCTATTCCACCAGCATTGAAAATTATTCTGCAATATAAATTTGTAAAGACACTTTCCTGCTTGTTCTCTTCCCCGTTTGTCATTTTTGCTTATTTTATTGTTTCTTTGTTTTTGCTCTTTATTTTCTTCTTCTCCTTTTCTTTCTTCCCTTCCTTCATATTCTTTTATTCATCGTCCTCGTCTATTTCAATCATATTTTCTTCTACCTTCTCCTTTCTCAACTCTTTTTCTCTTTTTTCTTCCCCTTTCTCTTCTTTGTCTGCTTCCTTTTTCAAGTTCTTGAGTTCCTCCACTTCTACGTCTTCTTCATTCATATTTCTTTCTTTATATCAATCTACTATATTTTCTTTATCTTTTTTTTTCATTTCTCCTTCTATTTTAATAATTCTTTCTCTTCTGTCACTTCTTCATACTCTGTGTGTTCGTTCTTTGCTTCCTTTTTTCTTTAATTCTTTGCTTCCAATTTTTCTAATTTTCTTCTGTGCTATTTTTTGCTAATGTGTTTCCATTTTCCTCTTCTTTCGTTTTCCTCTTCTTATTGTTCTTTCTCTTTACCATCTTCTTTCTTTTTATCTTCTATATATATATTCCTGTGAAGTTATGTTCTTTTTTCTTCTTCGTTCTTGAAAACATTTGTTCTTTTTTCTAGTTTATCTTCTTTTTTATCTTCTTCCTCTTTTTTCTTCTTTTTCATTTTAATTTTTCTGAAAACATTGTAGATCTAATATCTAATTTTTCTAAAGGATTATCATATAACTAAAGGTTTTATATATTATTATCAACATCTATTTAAACTGTACAAACTGTACTGCAAATTATAAAAATATAACATTTTAATTAATGATGTTGATAATGAAAGACCTTGTGTTTATTAATGATATTGCACCTTTCATTTTCTGTTATGAACCGACTCAATCCAACCGAATCTGAAAGCTGCGAGGACGGTAGTTTGCTCTTTCCTGTACCGTCCATAAACTGGCCCAGTCAAACCGAGCTTGTAACATTTTCAGTTTCGTTATCTAGAGTATTTTGTTGGGATTCTGCTTAGTGGTTCTACATATTCTATATATGATACTGATTTTCTTGAAATGATTGTCTAATAATAATTGTAAGTTCGTTAGAATAATAGAATAATAGAAAACAAAATGGGATACATAACAAGATGGTAAGAATAAAAACAGTTGACAATTTTGTAGTCAGGGAAATGTTAAGATCGAGCAATTCAAATTTAGCGCCTAAGTTATAAGTTATATTACACTAATCGTATAATTTAATCACTAACCTGTCGACTAAAAATTAAGATACATTGTATATAGAGGATATTCAAGTTTTAACTATAAATACGGGATTTATTTTCGCCACTCGTGAAATATTTCTTTTCATACCGTGAGATGAAAATAAATCCCGTATTTATAGACTTCTGTTTATTGTATACTTTTTTGACCTTACATTTCAATAGATTTTGCCCTATAAGTTTGTGTAATGTCTGAATTAAAAAGAAAGTAGTCCGGAAAAATACCAGTGAAAATACTGAAAATATATTTCACAGCAGTGAAAAATAAATATTTGCAGTGAAAACACGGAAAATGGAGATATCAATTTTATTTCATCAATATTTCTCATTATTTACTTTATAAGTATATAATAAAAACCCTTCCTCCCTGAATTTCTTAAACTAACTTGCCCAGATTTCGTTTTTAGGGAAGTCCATTTTCATATTTTGGAATATCAGGATATAAATTTGGGAAGTCTGATTCTCTACTGGTGTCAATACTTTTGGTTTCACAAGAATGGAAATTATATTTTTTTAAATATTATATACAGATTCAGGTCACGTGAAATGTGATGAAATATAAAGCAGCTCTTGATACCATTTTATGTAAGGAAACTAATGTTATAGCTGGTATCGAGAATAGAAATTAATCTCGTGCAGATTTACAGAAAGTTACACAATTAAATTTGATATATGATAACAAGTGGAACAGCTCGGGCGATTTCGGTTTTTCTTACGGAGTTGCCGGAGAAAGCCGAGTTGTTACGATAATGATGTATGAATTGTTGTTTGGATAGCAGACGATCCCTTTATTCGCGTCACATAAAATATTTTGTCTCTCAAACAAAATGTGTTAAGATTTGTTTAAATAAGAAGACAAATTTTAATATTTGTTAAAATAAGACAGGGTACAATTTTTGTCGATTGGCACTTGTCAATATTTCAAAAATATGACATTCATAATTTAGTGAAGTGTTAGGCCATTGCGGAGTGGATAGCGAAATCAAATAGTATTTGCTATATCATCATGACGCAGCACTTTTGAAAAAAAATCATAATTTGTCTGTTGTATAGATATTAGAAGATAATAGGTAATTGTGATATAAACATTCGTTGTATAGATATAAGAAGATAATAGGTACCTGTGATACATTTAAACATTCTAAATGTGTGTCATTGACAACATAATGTTAATACTATACAGACGACAAAATTGTACATGTATAATCAAAAATAAACCTCGAGTGTGTCAAATGTGTACAAACTTAAATACTTTTTGTGTTGTTTTTTTATTTATATGTCTATGCAATTTTGTTTATAAAAATTAACGTTTACATTTGAAACAATAGCTAGAAATCAATATATCTTAGCAATGGTTAATACATATAAATCAATGAAATATATATATAATTTTGTGTTTCGGACAGTCTGATAAGTTGTAAATGATCGAATTTACTTAATGGTTGTATTTAGCTTTAAATAGTCAGATAATCTAGTCGAACTTGAATTGAAACGTATACACACTTACCGGTCATACCAGTAAATATACTTGGGGGAAAATGCACCATTAAGTTTATTTGGGCCACTAAGAATACTTGGGTAAAATGTAGGACTTGTCAGTGAAAGTGCTAGATTTCGTTTATTGTACCATTCCTCTCATATGTGGCGTTGGTATAATTAATCTACAATATCTACTTCATAAGTACAACTACTGAAATTATTTTATTTTCTTCTTTATAAAAAAAGATTTAAAGGACGCGCTAAATTTATATTTCATTTAAATGTTCATTTCTCACAAGTTTGCAAAAAAGCATTCTGATTACTATTGTATGTACATATTCGATTTAACTTTTGTTTGAGATTTATCTGTGTCCTTTTCTATTTCCTATATTATTAATCTCAATTATTTATACTTATCGGACCCGTAAAAGGTGTAATTAGCCTTATGAGGAAGTGTGGTGTAATACAAACTATGATGGAATACCAAATGCATCAAAACGTTTCAATCATTTGTCTTTAAAAATTAAAAATCGAACCAGTACATTTCCTACTTTAGAGGCCACTTTGCATTTTGTTACTACATATTCATAAACATACGTGAAAAAACTATTTCCGTCTTGTCATAATGACTCGACACAAGTTTTATGATACACTTTGTAATAATTCATATTTGTTATAAACATTTTCCCTACTTAGACTACTATATATATAAAACATCCCTTAAGAAACGGGATATCGGAGCGATTAAATCAGACTGAGGACCGTGTGTGTATTAGTTCCGTCATGTCAACTACAGGTAACGGTCAAACGGTGCAGTGTTTACCCGGATCATAGCTTTACTTTAAAGGATATTTAATTTATTCAGCTAATTCTGTAAATGTTTTTGATCATATGCAACAAAATAATTTAATATTATCATAGATGAAATGCATAATCACGTAGACGAACGTTGAGAATATACTCATTCGACAAGCAGTTGTTAATATGTGCGCAGTTGGTGGAACTAAAACTTCTTTTAAATTTCTTTCTTCAAAATTTAATGAAAAGTCATCTTAGGTTTGTAACACGTTGGACTGCATTAAAATTTCTGTTTAAATTATCATAATAACAAAGGGAAGGTAAGAAATTATTTTTGTAAATTTTTGTGTGGCTTTGTTGCACTTAAGACATAAATTCTGTCTGATTTTGTAATATATGCAGTCACGTGGTCACAGTTAGTAAATACACAATACGCTTGTACTTTATTAGTTTTCAAAAAGAAATGTCCAAGAGGTTTCCATTTTCAAAATACAATAAAGTTAAAAAAAAGAAATAGTGAAAAAAATTGTCTTGAAATATTTACTTCATAACTTATCAAGAATCATACAATATGTTTTGTTCTGATTTCAGTTATTATGGAGGGAAAACAGAAGTTAAATCAGTTTGGCGACTTTACTGACGTTAGTAACATGACAGTTGATGATTGGGATTATCGGTGGTCACTAGATCAAACCAAGTTTCACATGCCGATAGTTCACCCGTAAGTTTATTTGCTACTTTAATTTGATTATCAAGTTAATGATATTCACATTTAATTTTATTTTTGGAATATTTGGAAATATTGCCTCTTTGCAGCTTCATTAAAATTGTTGCTTTTGAAAGACCTTCCGCTCAATCAAGGCGAACCTGTCAATTTTGCCGTGTTAAACATTTTAATGGTGAAATTTTGAATTTAGAAACATCCGCAGATGTGTTAAGTCGTGTGCGGGTTGCGTTCATTGAACGCCGCCCTTCTTTGTTGATCTTGTTTTTCATAGTTTGTGATTTATCACGATTATCACAGGTTTATTATTAACTACATGAACACAGCCGGTCAGCAACCTTAAATAACCACCGACATTTACGTCCAGTTATTGTTTGTTTACACATAAATGTGCTATCAACCTTTGTTGATAACGTTTTATATGAACATTTCATACTAACATATATACATGCATTTAAACGCTGTTAAAGTCGCTGATGCAGATATTGTCAAAGGCAATGGTGCTGTATTAAGTACACATAATATTCATAGTTACTCGATACAGTTATCTTAATAAATTTCTCTTTATATCAAAATAGTGAAAAAAAGAATTTCTAAAGAACGCCAAAAACGACAAAATTGAAAATTTTGGCGGCCTGTTCATGGACAGTAGTGGTAATTGCAAGCCATCGACCATCTTGTTCTTTCTTTTTTTTATTTTACAACCCAAGTAAAACATCAATTATTGTCAATGCTTAATGTGAAGTGCAAAATATTTCCTTTTAATAATTCGAATTTCAGGATGCTGAAGAAACATATACAAAAGTTAACATTGGGAAGAAATAGACAGACAGTGTTTGTGCCACTTTGCGGAAAGTCATTGGATATGAAGTGGTACGGTAAATCGACGTTTCATTGTGTTATTTGATATTTTAAGTGTACAACAAACCTGGTTTGATTGTTTTAACCAAACATATGTTCTGGTTTTCTTGCCAAAGTGTCGCTTCTCTTACTACGGTCAAAATGTGTGTCTTTAAAAAAAAATGTTATTTTTAAGAGCTAGAACAATTTTATTTCGTCATCACATGTCGTACGATGGAGAAAAACTGCAAATATCATTCAGTTATTCAGTTCTTTCACATTGCAGATTTATTTTCCTATGAACGTTTGTTTCCCTTTTATCTGACGGAGATGGGCTTAGATTTAATCTTTTTATAACGTGTAAATAAGTATATTTATTGAGGGTATTAGAAATAAATACTTTAATAAATAATTTAGCACTTTCGTGATTTTCTAAACAAGGTAGTGTCAATCTATCCATACATTACGCGGAAAGATTTAAGAAAGTCATTTCGGTCTTTAAATATTTGAACAGAGCTATTTTATGTTTTAATCACGTATCTTCATTTTTCACCCATCAGAGTCCATAATCAACGTGCACTCTTTTAACAGAAGCTGCCCTATGGGGGGTAACTGTACTTGGCCCAAAATGATATAAGTCAATACACAGACGGGTAAACCTTCAGACACTTTGTCAGAGATATTTGTGGAAAAAAAGAATTTAATCGTCACGATGACAGGGGAGAATCGTCTCTTATTATTCACTTAGAATAACATTTGTGTCATTAAATTCACATCATTACTTCAACGACTATGAACACATTGTGTTTATGCGCTTTGTGACATGGCGGAAAAGCCTCTTTTTTATTTATAACGCGTCATGAATTTAATGGCCTAACAGCTTAATCTGAAGATCTGAATAGGGAAGAGATAGACTCTGATCTTAATAGAATAGATACCCAGATAACATGTGATATAAGAGTAGTAATTAGAAGAAAATAAACTGCAATTACTTGAAATAAAGTGAATACATAGTGACGTGAAACCTCTCATAAAATTAACATCATTTTAAAAACACCCCATCTAACTGTTATATCAAAGCTACAGTTGTATGGTAAGTGATCACAGAATTCCATATTGCACGTACTGCTTTGTCACTATTTTAATACCAGTCAACTGTTTTTGTTGGGGTTTTTTACGGACTCAGTTCGACAGGGTTAGAATAAATATTTTGCCGATGCATTTGTTCGAATTCGTCACTACCTCGAGCCAATAACAACATCCCTTAAAATTCAACAGCAAAACACCACACACACGATTTTTATTTTGAATGGTATAAATAATATAAAATAGAATAGTTCTCCCTATGATAAAACCCTAACTTATATTTTTTTAATCTACAGTAGACAACCAAACACCTGCATTTTGTTGTATCATGTAATAAAAATTTTATTACAAATTTCCACATTATCATAATAGTGATATTAAGTAACAAGAACTTAACAAACAACCATTATTTTGCTCAGATAGAATCAATACCTGTATTATCAATTCAGTTTTACTTCTTACTTGTATGATTAGAACACAATAAACAAGACTGCGGATGCACAAAAGGGTGCACACGTCGCAAAGCACAATTTTTGCTACCTAATTATTACTTTTCCAACACGCTTCACACCATTTCCTTATCAAACAGATAGGGTTATCATGTGTATTATTAAACGATTTGCGCACCATAAAAACGAATGCTTAAACGTCATATGACGTCATGTATGACATCAATGAACAAAATGACGTCAGGAAAATTACTAATAACGACGTACAATTTTTTTTAAAACAATAAAAAGGTCCTATGATTTAGTTTTACATGAGCTTTCACTTAAAGGGCATGTTTAAGGGTAGACTAAGTAATTAGTCATCAGGAATTGTCTTTTTCATGCCGTCATTAAATACTTCTCAACACAATATGTATACAGTATAGTCTGAATGGTTTTCTTTGTTGTTGTGTTTTGTGTTGTTTTTTTTTTTTTTTTTTTTTTTTTTTTTTGGGGGGGGGGGGGTTGGTGGGTGTATTTAGTGTTTGGAATTTTTTTTCGTCACTGTTACAAATGCGTTGTCACAAAGGCAAAGTATATTCCTAGAGTTATATAAAAACACAGACATGACCATTTATAATTTTGCATACATATAACTATGATAATTAATTTATAATAAATTTGAAAATATAACTTTATATGAATTTCAGATAGGAACTGATTCTTTTCATGAACGTTCTTTTAAAAACAGGTTGCTGGAAGAAGGACACGAAGTTGTCGGAAACGAGTGTGTAGACTCAGCATGTAAACAGTTCTTTGAAGAAAATAAGATTCCATATACAACAGAGAAGCTAGGCGATGTGGATGGGGTGTTATACAAGGTGAGCTTATAACATTAATTGAGCCGCGTCATGACAAAACCAACATAATGGGTTTGCGACCAGCATGGATCCAGACCAGCCTGCGCATCCGCGCAGTCTGATCAGGATCCATGCTGTTCGCTTACAAACCCTATAGCAAGTAGAGAAACTGATAGCGAACAGCATAGATCCTGATCAGACTGCGCGGTAGCGCAAGCTGGTCTGGGTCCATGCTGGTCGCAAACCCATTATGTTGGTTTTGTCGTGACGCGGCTCATTTAATATACCTGTCAATTCTTGTTTATTTTACCAGCATATTATATTTTTGGCAATCAGTGAAAAACTTTGATATACTGACATAAACAATGACATCATATTAACCTTTGCCAGACTAAATTACTTAAATTGACTTGTCCATCGTAGAATTTGAACACAACCATTCATTATTGTTAGAGATCATTTCAAAATAAGTACTGACTGAATAGCGACCATTGCGGAACATCTTCACCGGCTAATCTTGATCTGCAATGATCGTATGGGTAGATTCAGTTGCTGCAAGCGAGATAGGTTAAATGTCAGTCAGAGCGCATAATAATATAACTTATTCCGTTTAAGATTAATTAATTGATTTTATATTTTCGTTTCAAACATGTACGAGTCTATGTAAGGACTACTACTTGACATGGTCCAAACCAAACGATTGTGAACTTAACCCGCCGTATAAAGATTATGGTGGTGTTGTGTAGTTTTCACTCCGGGTCACGGCAGTAAGCCACGTTGAATTTACCAGAGCACAGTTCAGCCACCGCATAAAGATTATATTACAAACAAGCGTTTCTATACTGTCGTATTTAAACCTGTCCAAAGATGTCCTGCTAGGCACCTTGCCGGTGGTCCTGTGTTGTTGATGCGTTCTTTAAATGCCTCCCGTCCTTTCATATTTTATAACAAATTTATATTAGTGCAAAATTATTTTCCTTGAGAAGTTTGAAAAAAGGTTCATAAATTTGTAGCTGCATGTCACCAATTTTGAAAATCATTTGATTTTTTTTCAATGATTCGGCTGAAAATGATCTTACTGCAGTAGGTGTTGAGACATACTAAAGAACTTCACAGGCTATTGATATTGACTGTTTGCACCGAAGCATAATTCCGTTACATAAATATTCCATTTATATTTCATTATATAATTTCCGGCGTTACATCAATAAAGCACGGTGGTTTTGTAATATATATGCATTATTTAGAAGCCGACTAATTCAAGCATTGAATTTTTTTTCCAGGCTACAGACGGAAAGTCAATAAAAATCTACAGATGCGATTGCTTTGACCTGACTAGGTAGTAAGATGTACATGTATTTTTCAAATTTTAGAACTAAACTCAATGCTTAACATTATTCCTTTTACACTAAATCCTTAACTTAATTACGTCAACGAATGGGGCGTCCGTGGTCGAGTGGTTAAGGTCGTTGACTTCAAACCACTTGCGGAAGTTGCCCCTCACCGACAGGGACTTTGGATTCTTTCATGTGAGGAAGCTATCTGGCTAGCTTACGGAACATCGGTGGTTCTACTCAGGTGCCCGTTCGTGCCTGAAATAATGCACGGAAGGGCACCTGAGGTCTTCCTCCACCAGTAAAACATGGAACGTCGCCAAATGACCTTTACTGTGTCGGTGTGACGTAAACCCCAATCAAACAAACAAAACTTCAACGAATGAGGAGAAATGACGGAACCTTACAATAAAATATTTCTTTAAATATAACGTTGATACGGACTCTGTAGATATATTTTTTACTTCTTACATGTTATAATTTAAGAAAAAATTTGTAAGATTCCCCAAGTTCTAGTTTTATTATTTCTTATCAAATACCGTCAGAAGCAGTCTTACATGTATTAAATGGAATATTCGTTGATGAATGATATCTTAAAAAGTTATTTTTATTCACAAAACTAATGCATGGTCTTCATTTTCCTGTAGTTTAACAACATTTATAATGTGTCAGCCATACATAAATGAAATCTTTCAAATCAGTTTTCACTAAAACTAATCATTTTTTATTCAGACGATGCAATCTTTAAAAAAAGGCAAAAGATATCATATATGATTTATTAATTCTGATTTTTTAAAAATTTATTTCGTGTCATGATATCTGATAATTATGCACCGCGTGCAACACTGCAACAAGATTTGATTTTTTAACGTTTTAAATATCACGCTGTAGATTTATAATTAGTTTCAAATGTAATTTCAGCAAACTATGTGGAAAGTTCGACTGTATTTGGGACCGCGGTGGATTTGTTGCACTACCAGTCAAAGACAGAAAACGGTACGTTCACCTTATAATGGGTTCATTTAACGTAACAATAACTTATGGTATGAAAAATGTATTTGTTTTGTATAAAAGGGAATGGAAAACATGACAATAGAAAATCTGTAAGGTGCCATAAATAATATATTTCAATATAATAAAGATAGCCATATTAAAGATGGGTCCCTTGTTGTTTTCTCTTCTACGGTAAGTATCTTCCCTTGTTGTTTTCTCGTCTACGGTAAGTATCTTCCCCATTGCCCTCTAGTTTTTATTTCTTTGATTTACCCCCCCCCCCCTTCCCCGGTCTCCTGTCCCCTTCCCCTTTGTGGGCCTATTATTCTTTTCTTTGAATTCCTAATCAGTTACAAATTATATATCATTTAATGATTAACCTGTCCGTGCTCTGTCTTTGCCCTGTCCTGTTTTTGATTGGGGTCCGCCTGGGCTCCTTGCCACTGGTTTTTATATTTGGGTCATATGGGGGTTGCGTTCATTGAACGCCGCCTTTCCTTGTTGATCTTGTTTATCATATTCTAAATATACTGAACGCTTCATGATGTAATGTTACTTTGGTCCCCCTGGGCTCCTTGCCATTGGTTCTTGTTGCTGGGTCATGTGGGGGTTGCGTTCATTGAACGCCGCCTTTCCTTGTTGATCTTGTTTATCATATTTTGTAAAGTAATATTGATTGAATTAAAATACAATGAATAGAGAAAAATACAAAACAAATACAAAACAAATAATTGTATAACCGCTATTGCTTTGAACCTCGGCATTTGCGTTTGATTTTTTCATGTGTAGTATCTGGGTTTTTTTTCGAATGGAACATGATTTCTTTCAGATGCCCTTTTATGCCTGAGAAGTAGCACCGGAATTATTAGTAAAGCAGGAAAATCGCTTTATTACTAATGACTTAGAATCGACAAATTATTCATTATGATCTTGTGTTATAGTATCTTTCTTTCACCACTTCAGATGAAATTTGAAAGTTTGTTTTTACTACAGGTACGCTAATGTGATGAAGAGCCTGATGAAACCAGACTGTCGTTATATGTTGGATTGCTTTCTGGTAGACAACGAGGCTTTTGCAGGTAACGTGTATCATGTCAATTAAAATCCCATTAAGCCTAACATGATGGTTTTTAAAAACAGTTTTTTTTTAGTTTTGGTATCCTTTTACAGTTTCAAAAACGTTACTTTACTCATTGGTCACATACCTTAGTTATCTTTTGTGTCTATTACATTTTGGCAATTAAGACTTTTACAATTATGAAAGTCAAAATATCACTTTCTTTACATTTTTTTTTCTTTATCAAAACTTATTTCATATTCAGGCAATTGATATCTTAAATCTCATTTATGTCCCGCTTTAGGAACTTAGGTTCCGGGAGATGAATGATTACCTTTTAAATCTTCAGTAATGCACAGTGTATGTTCCTTATGCGGTGCCCCACTGCCTAATCTAACTGTCCGTATCGTGTCTTTTGTAGTTTGTATTGAGGATATTTTTTGTATAGTGAACCATACTATCATATTGCGTTTAATTCATTTAATTTACCTGTGCGTACTTTCGTTTCCCTTTTTCAAATAATTATCTATTTCCATTGCGGCGGTGCCCTGTGGGTAGTTGTTATTTGTATAAAAGCACACATGTATTGAATGAATGTGTCCGGGTTTACATCCTTAAATAAATGTACTTGTACATGAAGATGAGTTTATTCTTTTATCGTCGCATATCCTTGTAGATAGGTATGTTTGTCCATTATCTGAAATAAGCTTTGGCCTAAATTTATATAATAAAATAGGAATTCTCTGGATGAAAATAGAAATTCAATTTTTGCAAAATATATTATAATAAGAGACAGATATTTTTAAAGGAGGAAAAATAGTTCTTTTATAAAATATATTTTGCGAAAATTAAATTGCTATTTTGATATTTATTGATATTGACATTAAACGCTTGACTTCATGAGGTTGTGTTTTACAAATAAAATTTCAAAATTATATAAATAAAGATCACCCATCATGACTCAACAGAATTTGTAACTGAGCATGTTCATAGACGGCAGTAGTATAAAAATACAAGCTATCGGTCATGCCACCTAGCACCTACCGGATTAATTATCGCCATATATTTAAATAAGAAAATAGTGTTTAATGTACAATTTCTAAATATCAGCATATGTGTTTATATGCCGGTTTTGATTGAATCTTCAATCAAATAACTGAAATCACCGAATCACGTTTTATCTTTGACTGTTTGTGACTTGTAGTTGAAACGGGAACGATGCCATTTTTTTAAGTTTCGAAACTATTTATGGTACAAATACATGTATGGTAATACAAACGGGCAGTTATGTAAAATATATGTACATGAGTTATGAGTCTAGCAAAGCCTTTGCCTGAGGTGATTAAAATATTGTCATTATTGCTTGCATTGGAGCATGGGTAGCAATTTGTGAATTAGTGTTTAAAATATTGCATATTTATGATATACTGTAAAAGACATTGGTACAATGAATAAAATTGATAGATATAAATTTGGAGCTATCACAATTGTCTTCTGTTTTTAGGTCCACCCTTCAACTGCACGACAAAAGACGTTTCAAAATGCTTCGGTAAGTTGTTGTTTTTTGTTGTTGTTTTGTTGGTTTTTTTGTAGTTGTTTTAATTCAATTCTTTCCGTCCATATTTCTTTATATTTGCGCCTAGCAGCTATGGTTCGATCCCGAGTAGAACTTTAGATTATTCCATGTGAGGCAGCTCTCCAGCTAATTTAGATCGGTGGCTCAACTCCACTCTTGGCATAGGGGTTCTTGAATTATTTGTGTAGCTAGAAAGTTACATAATAATTTTTTTAAATATTTTTAAGCAATGACAAAAATACTATGCAAAGTGCATTGTAATTTAAACATGCAATGTAATGTTTGAAGCTGTGATTTATTTAAAATGAGAAGATTTCTCACAGCGATGGAAACGTGATTTATTGAAATCCATTTAATTAAACCTGTCAAGTTTGACAAGTACTGAATGCTGACGGTGTATTATGTAGTGTTAAAAAACGAGATTTCTTGCTACTCCAGTAATCGTGTTACAACTTACGAGCAGTTTCAGCGTTTAAGTCACTAATTTTAGCTGAAATTAATTCTTTATATACAGTCTCGTGTGTATATAATTAAAATGTGGGCGTATTCTCGGGTAATAAATACCTAATGGATCTGCTACGCCTGGTCTATATAGACGGAATAGTGCCTGTAGCACTGCTGTCGCTAAGGACAAACCTGGAATAGGGGTTAAATTATCTCGTTCGAGTATTTCGTGTTTCTGAATCAAGTCCCGACACACATAATGGAACAATGAATTATCTTTTTCAGATCAATATTGCGGGATTCAGAAAATTGACATTCATGATGCTTTTACCAAATGGCAAGAATCTTGGGGAATTAAATCGTTCGTTGAAGAAGTGTATATGTTGAAACCAAAATAACTTTCATGTTCAATTGTGCATATAATTACCATATTGAAGAGCCCTTTTTTAAAGATGGTTTTTTACTTATTGCATACAAAATATAATCTTCATTTCAACAATTAATATATTTTAGAAGTCGTCTAGTCAGAAACATGAAACTCATTCAAAATCGCCGGTCTGTATTACTGTAAAATTTACACGTGAATTTCGTGCATATAATATATGAAAACCCAACATACACAACACAGTGACGTCCCTCTACCTTGTATGTGAGCAGAAGACATTAAATTAAGAAGAATGGCGTTACTTTTCCTTTCAGTCGTGAGTGAAAAGTAATTGTTCATCCAAAAATATTTCTCTCTTAACGTATAAAAATTGTATATATGTGTGTATATTTGCATATAAATTTATTGTTTCTTACTAATTTTTAAAGCAATGTATTTTAATAGATAACATTGTTGCTATTTTTTTCGGCTTTTTGCAGCTATTTCTGACTCCAGTGACATATATGCAATCAGAAGCTGAAATATGTTCCCTTTGTTTTTGAATTAAGGTGACTTATAGCAATAAAGAATGCCATGTTTGACTTTGAATAGTATATAATATGGTAGATGTCTATTTCTAACTTGAGTGTTTTATATATTACTGAAATAGTGAAAAACAAAATCCCTAAAGACAGCCAAACACGGCAAAATTGTAAAATGTTGCAGGCTCGGTTTGATTGAGCCTGTTCATGGACGGTACTGGAAAGTGCAAGTTACCGTTTACCCCCTCTAGCACCGGCTTAAGCAGAATTCAACATTTGAACACTTAAATGGTGAAATTTTGAATTTAGAAACATCCGCAGATATGTTCATACGGCGGTTATCATGGAACCTTCAATGTGACATTGAAGTGTCATTCCATGAAAAGCGGCGTATGATCCCCAAGAAAAAGAATGCGTGTGAAAGTTTTACTGGAAAATATGCCATACAGCGTCAATCATCAACTGTAACTGATTGGTGATTCTAGATGTGTAAATTATAATCTTATAACTTATTACACGAACTGAAAAACAAAGCCGAAAGTCACTTTTTTTGTTATTGTTCAGAGTTTGCAATCTGTACAATATCTGAAATACATGTAGATATAACTATTACAGATGTAATAAATATTTTATATTTCTTTATTAAGATTTCATGTTTAATTTTGTGATATTTCACTGTTGTGTCTGTTGTGTAATTTTAATTTGTTTGTTGTAAATATATCTAGTAGCAATAAACCTTCCAAACTGCTTCATGTTTTTAAACTTTTATTTTTAATTCATGTCAAAAGATCCTTTAAATCCAAATAACATAGGTAAAATGTATACATTAAATAACGCCCAAAATGACAGCAAAATTGAAGATATTACACGCTTCGTTTGATTGAGCCTGTTCAGAGACGCTATTAGTAAACGAAAGGTAGGGGCGTCCGTGGCCGAGTGGTTAAGGTCGTTGACTTCAAACCACTTGCCCCTCACCGCTGTGGGTTCGAATCCCGACAGGAACTTTGGATTCTTTTATGTGAGGAAGCTATCCAGCTAGCTGACGGAACGTCGGTGGTTATTCTAAAGTGCCCGTTTGTGCGTGAAATAATGCACGGAAGGGCACCTGAGGTCTTCCTCCACCAGTAAAGCTGGAATGTCGCCAAATGACCTATATTGTGTCGGTGTGACGTAAAACCCAATCAAACAAACGAACAAACGTAAGGTTCGTCTACGGCCCACACCAGCACCGACTGAAGCACACCTGAACATAGCCTAAAGCCAAAATATGAAAACATTGTTCCTTCGTCAATCGGTACATATCAGTCAAGGTCTGATATTTCAGGGGTAACAAACAAATCTGACTAAAATAAATTGACTCATTGTGTACAGCTAAACTACAGTGTACTTTAATTTCTTTATAAAACACGAATGCACACACCCATTTTTGTAGCAATTTTAATCTTTACAACATAAAATAAGATTTATGGTGCATTTAGGTATCATAACAATTACCGGGTCTTTACGTTTCTTATTCAAATCATGAATAGTTTAATCAGTTTTTAGACAGCTCTTCTTTCCCATTATCAAACTATTCGCCAAAATGTATCGGGAATGAATTATTTTACATATTAAATGTTTGAACTTAATGTAAGTTCCGATTGCCGCCTTGCCGTCCACCCGGTGTCAATAAAATATAGTTTGTATTCTTCAGTGTTTTTTCATTTTTTTTTTATTTTACAAATCAAAACTGTTTATTTTGTCTTGAATGAAGGCTGGTTTAGATTTTTATAAGACTCACTTGTAAATATTGAGATATATACAAATATAGTATCAATATTATCACGAATTTTCTCACATTTATTTACTTTTTTCTTTCTTTTTTTACATTTTTATTGAAACCCAATGAAGTCAAATTCAATATAAAGACACTGGGTTACTGTATAATTTCTGTCTTTAAACAAACAATATTTACAAATTTATAACTAGAGAGGAACAACCAACAGCTTTGTATTTCAAAGGTTGTTGCTCTGAAGATGTTTCCATATCATAATTCTAAACAAGCAACTGTCTAAGTTTAAGTTCATCGAACTTGCAGTTAGATCTGTTACAACAGTTACATACTGATTTATCCAGCGGGTATCATATTGAAGTATCATCTGTGTTAAAAAATAATTGTAAACTATCATGCTGATAAGAGGTGAACCAGTAATTCATTCACTGAACACCACACGGATATATAAAGTATTCTCCTTAATGATTGTGACAGTAGGAAATAAGTGAATACCCGGTAAACAAGTGGTACAACCTTTTTTCTGGTAAATAAATGGTCAAGGTTATAAAGAAATATTTTAATCTCAAACTCAGATCTCGGGTATTTGATTGGTCAGAAACAGGCACAAAATGTGAATCGACCAATGAAAATCCCGAGATAGATTGATCTTGATCTCAGGAAAAGGTTTTATAACCGAAGGACCAGTTTTTATTATTTTTAATGCATAGTTACTGCTTTCAGATGCACGTTTTAGCGTAACATTGGGCCAAAACTCAATATCTGTTAAAACAGATGACATTTTAAAACACTTCCCTGATTTAATCACGTGATTTTCCAATCACTTGTTGGTTGGTTTGTAAAATATCATTAATTGCATGAAAAACTGTTCATTTAGCCTTCTTGCATACTATTCTAGTTGTATTTTTTATGAAATGAAAAGATTTTTTTTTCATGCTGATGCCGTAAATATGACATGTGTTAAAAAACATGATCGCGTATTGATTAAAAGCTATTTCCGACGGATATTTTGGTATACTTATAATAAACACATTCTTCTTAAAAAATCTATTTGGATAACTTGTTTTTTTGTATTACTGTAGATATTGCTTTTAACATATTTTTCTTTTTACGTTTTCTGATGAAAATACAGTTATTTATATATAACTGAATACTCACAAAAAGGTATATGGATTGTCCTAATATCTTTCATAGTATCGAGTCTTGGCGTCATGAAGGTACATTGACGTAATATTCATAACCTTTTTTTAAGTAAAACAGTTCCTTTTATTTTATTTTTTCAAATATTAAATATTGATATTCATTTTAGAGAGCTACTGCAGTTATAGATATGATAATGACAAAATTACATAGATGTGCTATTGTGGTAGATTGTATCACTCTCATTTATTGTGTGAAGTTATACCCCGGACTCGTGACATAACAACTTAACACAGAGCTGATAAGCCAAGCACACCAATGATATACTCCCTATTTATAAAATGACATTGATTCATTGTTACAATTACCTATACACAGAAAGAGAGTCACTAAATCATTTTCATTTCGCAAAAGTGCTTCACAGCCAACAAAGAATTTTGATTAGCAAAACATTTTTTGATAATGTATTCATAAAGTTATGAACTCTTTCACTTGTTTCATTTGTATTCAGATATGAAGAGATATTTACTGCGTGTCAGAAAATAAAAACGGTTTTGTGACGTCATGAATGCTGTCAAAACTGACGCCGCTATAAAATTTTGAAAGATTTTGTGCGCAGATATCATTTTGTTCTATAAAATCACTATACACGCTTTTCGGTAAATGTGCATATAAAATTGCTATCTTATCTTCTTTCAATTTATATCAATAATTATTTACATTTTCATTCATTTATTTTTTAATAGTTTGCCTTAATTTATATATGTCATTTTTTGAAAGTGGTATATTTTCAAAAGATATAAAAAATATGACTAAAACTTAATGACATCTGCACTTTGATTTGTTGGGGAAAAAACTCAACTGAAAGTATAGCAAAGTTTAATTACGTTAAAATATCGAATAATATTGCAACCTTTAAAAGGAAAGCAACATTCGCGTTTCGCAGCCATGCCATTAACTGAAAAGGCAAAAATTAATTGAAACGCCATTACAAAGCACATAAATTTAAACAATATATAAAGAATGAACACCGGAGGACACCGACCGAATGTACCGCCAATGAACGGTCAAAAGCATTACAGTACTAAGAAATCTAAACCGGTGAATGGTTCACCACAATACAGAGTACATAAAGTGATATCCCGCCTAGTTTGTCTGGGTTAAATAAGTTTATATAAACAAAATAATTTTATGGAGAAAAAAGATTAACAAGAAATTGCGACATTCAATGAACGCAGCCCCAATCAAAACCCATCAACACAAAGCCTTCAGTAACGAGCCAAGCAGGAAACCAAAGAAAACAGCAGAGGGGCGAGGCACTCAAAGGGTAATTTTATAACCATACATATAAAATGTAATATAAATATATATAAAAAACCGTATTACCATAACAAAGGTACTCAATGCCTCAAAGGCAGAGCAACAAGGAACACACCTACAAGGGACCAACGTAGAAAGACGAAGATAGTTATGAAAGTGTATAAAAGTTTTTTGTATGCAGCAAAGTTATTGTTTGAATTTAGTAAAAAGAATACTTTAAAAATGCTTGAATGAAATTAATATTGTAGTAATTAACTTAAAAACAAGGGGCGCATACAGGAAACCATTGCAAAGCGGACAAAACCCTACTTTAACGTTCAGAATACTATTATCTTCCAGAACAGTTTATTCTGTTTACATTCAAAATTTATGTGTGTTAAATAACAGAACAAAAAATCAGTATTCAGTATTCATTGAGCCTGTTCATGAACAGTCGTTCTATGTAAAAGCTAACTTCCATGACTGCATGCATCGGCTTAAGCAAGGGTGAAAATTGCAACGTCATCAGTGCTATCTCCAAGAGTTGGAAGAAATATAAAAAAACTAAACATCATTCAAAGTTCAGTATATAATTCTTTTTCCTTCTCATAAACTATTTTATACCGTTTAATCTGAAATGTTAAAGATTTGAATTAATCTTTTTATAACATGTGAAAATGCATATTTATTGGAGGTATTAGACCTGGAAGAAGTGTCAATACCGCTGTGCTATTGGTGTAGATGGTGTCGCGTTGTTCATACAGTTTGAAGTGAGGTGTAATGTCATGTCATACTTTAAATATTTGTATAGATCAATACGATGTTTATTTTTATGTTTTAATCACTTGTGCTCATTTATTGAAGTACAGATACTTTCATCAGAAGCGGCGATACAGGGGGTAACTGTGCTTGGCTCAAAGATCGTAGAATGTAAATAAAAATGTAAGAAAGGCGTTAGGGTTTTTTTGCAAATCTTCTTCGTCAGCATGACAAAGTAAAATCATTTATAACTTTTGACTTCTTACATATTTTGAATGGCAATGTATTTTCTTTATTCGATATGGTCTTTTTTCACTTGTGCAAACAAGAATGTACAGCCCTTTTCCGTTTCAATCACATTGTTGTCAATTTCTTTTCATTTGATCTTTCTACTCTGTCTTTACATTAAGCACTATTAATTTTATTACATACTGAGTGAATACCAGGGATCTTCCTTTTTTCTCACAACTGTTGTATGACAATTATATTGTAAAAAGTTGCCCCACAATTCATTGCAGTAGTATTATATTTGTTTGGTCCTTCATGGTTATTAATTGAAGATGATAGTTTAGGTGCAAGACAGAATCTGTTTACACACGAGAGAATAAAAATGCAGCATATCAAAAAGAGTAAAAGTGATCCCTGAAGCACGCCCAAAACGGCAAATTAAAAATGTTAAAGACTGGCGTTATTGAGACTGTTCATGATCGAATACTCAATTTTCGAACTTCAATGAAATGTAAGCCAATGACAATGTAGGATGAGACAGCAAATGAAAATTGTTTTTCTTATGTGGTGAATGCGCTAAAGTAATAAATGAATAATATAATTATATTATGTGGCTATTATACATTGTTGAGTTCAATACTGAATTCTATTGGACGAGTACACAACTGTCAAACCTAAATTGGACGCCTGATAAAGGTTCTGCGGCTGTGTACGAGTCTAATAGAATCGGTATTGATCTTAACAACTTAACAAAGTATAATGACCTCTCTATTTCGCATCACCATTTTTGACAATTTTAAAGAACTTTACATTAGGGATTTTGTTTTTCACTTTTTCATTTTGTTACTTTAATGGCAATTAAGATTTGATTTTATCTTTTGAATTGGAGTTCGACATACATTTAATATAGAAATTTTGGACTCTGAAAAAGAAAGGGTACGATATGTGGACTGTGTAAATGTAAAAGAGGCTAAATAATAAAATCGGTCAATCTGAACATCACGTGGTTCACGCTTAAAAGTCATTGGTTATATTTTGTAAGTTGTGAAATAAATAAGAATTATCATATAGTTTCTTTAACTAAAATAATTCAAAAATGAACATAACTAAACACAAAACAGAATATAACTAAACCAACAAGCTATATTAGTATCTTTGTGCCATTTTATGTCCTTTATAACATCTTTTCTGTCATTGATTATTGAATATTGAAAACGTTTCCTTTTTCCTCTGAACAAAACAGATAAAGAAGTTGAAATGACTGCAGCAAAAATATCTAGGCTGAATGATTAATTTTTTCAAAGATGTTTACACAAATAAAAAAGAACATCTCTAGTCATCATGACAAGGTTATCTTATTGTACGATTCACCTTAAACCAAACGTTTTCCATTAAATCTATTTCATTACTTCTCACCCGGGGAGAATTCATTGTATTTAAACGTTGAAAGACATATTTAAAGCTTCCGCTTTATATTTGCACTTTATCCCCGTCATACTTCTTTAGACAATTTTTAAACATCACAGTTGAAAAGGTGTTAGTCATGTTAATCTGTTACGATCTTTGAATATATATCATGATAAACAAGATCAATAAAGTAAGGCGGCGTTCAATAAACGCAACCCCCACAAGGCCTAGCAACAAGAACCAGCGGCAATGAGGAGCTCAGGAGGACTCCAAACAAAAAATAGGCAAAGGTTGCAAGGCAGAGCACGGACATGATAATCTGTTTACAACACTTTAATGTATATCATTCATAAATCACATCAAGCTGGTAGCAATAGGTTATACTCATGCGACCAGCGCAGACCAAGGTCACAGCCGGCACATCATGGTCTGCTCTGTACGTTATTCAGTCAGTGCATATCTAGAAAATTGTCCCTAGAAGTAATGAATGGTTTTGTCCATATTGAAAGAAGGGCGGATTCAATTTAAATATTTAGAGTATTAATTAATGGTTTATCATTGTACAGTAATCATTGAAAAGTGAGGGAAACTATTAGGCGTGGTATTATTTGTGCATTAACACTTGATGGTAATAAGAGATAGACTGTTGTGGTCGAAAGAGAAAGATAATATTTTAATTAAAATAAACTGCTACATGATTATCATTTATCTAATATTACCATCTGTATTGTGATAAGATAACGTATTTAGAATTTAATATAATAGAAAGTATAAAGTAAAAGCATCAAATTTTAGAGCTAGACTTATTGTATGTAGACAACTCATTCTTGCATAGCAGACTGGCGTTTCCGTTAGTTTTACCCATGCCGGAAATTTCATCTGGCATGGGGGGTTCCAGATGAGTCGCGTGCTGTACAATGGCACGCTTAGGATGACGTCATTTTACCGTTATGAATGAAGTTGCAATTTCATACGCTGTTGTAAGAAAGTAGTTACGGTTGTCATGATATAAATTTCTATTGAAAATAAAGATAAAGAATTTAAAATATAATGGAATATGGTAGAATATGCAAGAAAAAATATCTGACATATGTTTGCGGTTCGGATCGGAACATCCGTCCCTCGGTTACCCGCCCATGGGCGGTAACTCGGCAAGCCTCGTTACCGCCCAATGGGCGGGTCACCTCGGGACGGATATTCCGATCCGAACCGAAACATATGACAGATATTATTATGAATGATCTGATCAAGTCATCTACGGCTGTTTTAAGTAATATCATATTCAGGTTTTAAATTTTGCATAAGTCGGTGGTGGGGACATGATTGATAATTTGCATGAACCATAACTGTCCGTAAACTGACACATTCAAGCCGGGTCTCAATAATTAATAGTTCAGCCGTCTTGTATGATATTAACTTTAATAGTTTCTTGGCAGTGATCCTGGGTTGTGTTGAAGGATGTGTTCATTGAATTCTACACTTCCTTATTGATCATTGTATACATACTCGTATATCATTCGTCTCAGACACTAATCCCTTCCCCCTGCAATCTTGTCCCTGGCAACGTGTTTGTGAAAAACATTCTATAGTGCTTTTCTAGAGGTTTAAAACTATTCCTTAAATGAATTGTCAACTATTACGTCTTGCATTCGTTCGGTGCCTTGCTTGGTTCCGCGTTGGTGGTTCGGTGTTGCTGGATTTTGTTTGCCTTTCCTTATTGATATGTGTCTTTTTTGTTATATGTAACACTGAAACTTACCTATGATCGCAAGGATTGTACTATTTTCATCAAAACTGGAAGACCCTTGTGACTGAGGGGTCGCCTCTAAGAGTTAAGGCATCAGTGTTGCAGATACCGTTTATTCTTGCGTGATCGCATGAGGCGACTAAATGGGTTTGAATAACTGGAGTCTATGCATTAACATCCAGCAAGCTAGGTGGTTTTCACCCCTTGCTGTTGCTTGAAATTTTAAATACCCAAGGTTCGTCAAAATCCATAGAACCTGATTTGTGTTGGTGCGTCGTAAAAGCAAACAAAACAATTAAATTGGAGATAATAATGACTTGCATTCGTTTTTCTGGACTTGTTTTATTGAGATATTGTACATGGCAGTATGGCTAGATCATGTTATTAAAATGGACTTTAGTTGTCTCTGCTTTCCCCATGAATCAATGACTTCTTGCTATTGAGATACCAAACAAAATATAGCATCCAGTACGTCAACAAAGGTAGTCCAATGATAACTGCCATAAATTTGTAACAGTTGCGTGTTGTAAGCTGATCGTTTAATTATTACTTTTAATTAACTTTTAAACTTGTTATTATATACTTTCATTATTCATTTTTTAAAAGTAAATTAATTTGAAAAGATGATACAGTATCGGATATGATATGGTTTAAATGAACATCACGAGTTGAAAAATGTTGAATCACGTTACCAAGGAAATGATACTTTTCGTTGTATAATTAATATCAGCAGACATCACGTGATGTGATCGGGGTTTTTTTCAGTCACGTTCAGGCAAATGTGTGTACTACTGTACTTATATTCTCTTTCCTTTAAGTTATATCAGTATATGTTATAAATGTTGACATATACCACGACTTTAATTTGTAATTAAAATATGAAAATGGTGGCATCCCCAACACAGGACCACCGGCAAGGAGCCCGCGCAGGGCACCAAACAGGACAAGGCGCACGGACGGGATGTCATCATAAGCCATGTAAAATAGGAAATCATAGAAACCTGCAAGGTTATGAAAGATGAACCTACAAACAAAAATCTGGAAAAGAGGAGATCCCTCAACAAAAAATATTTGAAAATTTCAGACTTTGCAACATTTTCAAGTTTGATGTTTTGAGTGTTCTTCATGGATTCTATTTCCACTATTTAATTGATACTGTTCATAATATATGCAATACCACCCAGCACCGACCTGAGTTCAATATCCAAAACTGATGCGCCGTGAATGTGATATTAAACTGACCAATGAAGATCATAGATACAAATACAAAAACGTGAGAAAGGGTTGTCACTGTTACTGTTACACTTTCCTATATGAACAGATTAAATAAATCAGTCTGCAATTTTCTACTTCTTGTTTTTTTTTATTTTCATTACCTTCGTTGGGAAGGGGGATTCATCTCCTCTAGATATTTTCTTGGAGAGAAATAGTGATAATATAATATTATATGATAGGTTAAGTGTTGTTTTTAGAGTGGCTTGTCTTTTCTTGTCTTGTCCATCTTGTTTTAAAAAATTGTTATATTATTGATCATTTTAAGGATGGTTACAAAAAGATATGGTATATATTTGTTAGTGACAGGATCATAAATAGAAATTTAGCTGTTTATTATATATAACAAGCAGGCAAAATTATATGTATGTACTGTATTTGACCCTCAAAGGTCATGTCTAAAAGCATCAGTGTTGTTACACCACTGCTTGCAAACTTTGCTTTTTAATTTCATCATCAAAGTTGGAGGTTTCGAAATCTATGTTTTGACATTAGAAGTTCTATTTTTAACATATATTAGAGATCTTCCTTATCGAATGTTTAAGTACTTTAAACGTTTTTTCTAAAGTGTAAATGGGATATATTTATGAGGCGGTATTAGAAGTTAATGCTTTGATAAATAAATTTGCACATTTTCATAAAGAGGGTGTCAAATATTTGGACAGATTCGATGTCGTTTCAGTCTTCAAATATTTGGGAGAAAAACATATGTTTGTTTACTTTTAACTTTTTAATCACTTACGATCATTTATCATTTATATTTAAAAGCACAAACTTTTAAATAGGGGTCGTCCTCGCGGGGGGTAAATGTACTTGGCCTGAAAACGGAGGAGTAAATAGAAAATATAACAACTTACAAATTTATGCAAATCTTTTTCGTCATCATGAGTATGCTAAAATCTTTTTAACTTCTGACGTCGTACAATTTTCATTTTATTTACTAATATTTCATTCAAATATCTTGCACTAGTGCGGGTATTTGGCATCATTTTCTTTTTCAATCACATCATTTCTATTGGCCTTTTATGTATTTATCTAATACTCAGCACTCAAGCCGGTGCTTGGGGGCTTAGGGAAGTTGCACTTTTTCATTTTCCCTCATGTACAGACTCAGTCAAACCGAGTCTGAAATCTTCATGTAATTATGTTGTGATAGATGCTTCGGGGTATCAAACTTTATCCAGATTTTTTAAATGGACTGGTGGTATTCTGGAAAAATTAATAGAAAAAGGGGGATTTTGTTGTTTGCTTTGTTATTGTTTTTGTTGTTGTTTTGTTTTTTGTTGTTTTCATTTGTTGTTGTCGATGTCGTTATTCTTCTTATTCTTGTTTTTTATTTGTTTTTGTTGTTTGTTTGGTTTTTTTTCTGTTGTTTTTTGTTGTTGTTGTTTTTGGGGGGTCGGGAGGTGGGGGTCAGGTAAATATTTACAGCTTCGAAAAAATTAGAAAACAACATTTCCATTGTATCATACTGTATATTATAAACACTGTAAGAACCTCTGATGTGTTTAGAATTATTATCACAATGATAACCGGAAATGTAATGTTTTCGGGTTTTGTAGTAAAATATTTGGTGCTCATTTCGATATGTATTAGTTTCTTGTTTCTGTTTGAAACTTGGTGTCATTGGCAGCCATTGATAATTACTGTCATGACTGTTTATATAAAAATATATCTTTACTTTCATGTTCCTAACGCATACTGATTTTACAGACAAATCTACATATATGCGGATGACGATCATCCTCACCATAATGTTTATCATCATCACGTTTTTATCATCATTTTTCCTTAATCGTTATTCATACCCATGTACTGGCATTCATATTCAGCTTTGGTTTAGTTAGCTGTATGGGTATAAATATCATCTTATAATATATTCATGAAAAAATATGAATATAATTTATGAATATAATTAACTACTTTATTCCTCATATTTCAATCAAGCTTTCATAAACAAGACCACGCCTATAATTATTGCTTACGCCTCATGTTTTGCTTTTAATAATATATGTATTTAGGTACATCATTAATTTTACACTTGAAATTTTATCACAGAAGCTTGCAATTGTGCTGTGATCTGATTTAGTCATAATTGTTCATAATCGCGAACTTTAACAAAAGACTATCTTTTGAAATGACTGGATTAAAGGTAAATATATGAAAAGGGACGTTATAAAGTGTGCCTTTTAATGATCCAATACAATGGATTCTCCTTGGGTAAGGAAATGATATGATATAAATAGCAAAGATTGACGTATAGACGGGCGGGTCATGAAATAGGATTCCCCTGTCATAATGACTAAAGAGTTTTATGTAAACATCTTTTGACGTTTTTTGTCCTCTTTGCAATGTTTAGCTATACTTCCTGTTTATACTTGACCAAACATTGCAAAATAATCAAAATGCTATATAATAAGACAACCAGGAAACAACTGAATTTAGTATTAATGTGTATAAAGCTAAATATCTTCTGCCAAAGTAACTGTTTGAATTTTGAAAAGAAAATAATGCTTCCAAAATGCTTATCTGAAATAGATATGGTAGTACATTGCCATAAAATCGAGTGGCGCATAAACGAAATTATTGCCAAATGGATAAAACCCTAATTAAAATAGCAGATAATAATATTTTGTTTCGGAACAGTTTTATTTTCTATTTCCGTTCAATATTCATGTGTGCTAGATAATAGAAATATTCTATATATCGGAAGCTTAATATGTTTATTCAGATATAATCAATTAAAATTATATTTTAAAAAAGAGACAACGTGCTGATAAATGTCAAGACACGAGCAAATCAAGATGCCCAAGTATTATATACCAAAGAAATACCTTAAAGCATCATGTCCCCATAGACATGATAATGTTCGTGAAATATTTAAAAATGTATTATTTTAAAAGTGGAATATTGTTTAGTAAACAGTGAAAATAATTTTCACATTGCTAACAGCACTTGCAACCCACGTAAATTACCAAAAGGAGGTCAAAATAAGCAAAATAGCCCTCATTGCGTTAGTAACGCAGCAGAAACATGGTGATATATACAGCAAAATCAGTCCTTTATCCCACATAACATGTATGTATAAATTATTACTTGAATCTTAAATCTTTTTACTTTTCTTCAAATTTTAGTACATTTTTTTAAAGTTTCATTTTTCTTAAAATATTTGGGTTCATCTTGAGGCAGGAAGTTTTAAATGTAATTATGACTGATTTTTATTGTGATATGAGTTGAACATTATATCCATTTTTGTAACATTCTTCTGATATTGTCATTGTTATTTATAAAATTATTTTTGAAATATTTTTGTTTTATCGCTGGTCTTTACATTGAAAACGGACGCCCAAACAGGAAACCAGAATTCACAGAACTATAATCGTTCAATCATAATGTATAAACCTTTAAAGATCCTGTAACTCAATTTTTTATGGTTTTATATCATAAATATAATACTCAATGAAGATTTATCAATATTGTTAGTTCGTTCCAAAAAGCATTATTAGTAAAGATATTACCGAATTTACTTTTCATGTTAATAAAGGTAGGTTATAAGAAATTTATTTTCCAAGTCAAATTTTTCAATAGATGAATGAAAATATTTCAATGATTACATAATTATAATGTGGACAAATATTTGCAGTACATATTTTACATATTCTTCGCTGTTTGAAAATTGTTTAAGAAGCATAATTATATACATATATAAAAGTTCACTTAAGTGTGGTAACAATTTAAATTACAACGTACAGAAATTTTAAAGGGAATGCTACATTAACATAACATGAAACATATGAGAATAATAAAAATTCCATGAACTTAGAATATAATAACACAATCATTTTAACCTGTCAATGAGCTCGGTTTGGAGTTATCTGCCTTTGAATTTGAAAATTATCTCGTTTTGATGACAGATAACTCGGTCAAGAAAAGCGCTGGCCTATTTTTCTGCTTTTCATGTACTAGTACCTGAGTTCCTTTCGAATGATTGTGAACATTTTCAGAAATTGGTAAAGAGTAGTTTGTTTGTTGTTGTTGTTTTTTTTCCCTTAACCTTAAAAGGCAGTAAGTAAACGAATCGAGATGTCCTTGGATGTATGTAAATTTATTCATATTTTTCATTTCAAATGCATATTACATTTATAACAACTTAAGTTCAAAATGGCCATGCATTTAAAATGCGCAAAACTATAGTACTACAACAAAATCTCGCGCTTTACATCTAAATTGATTTTACCCCGAGATCAGTCACGACTTAAGTTATTTATAGTATCTAGTTTTATTTTTATCCTAATCGAAATCAAAATCTTAATTTTATGTATCTTCATCTTTTTAAAAAGTTAAATGAAATTCACGAAATTGGCGATCGTGACTACTATTCAAGCTAAAATAAAGATATCTTGCATTTCGACGGTGTATTGAAATGATCACGAAATGATAAAACTTGTTTATTGCCTAAACAAAATGATAATCTTTATCCTTTATCAAATATGCATGGTTTGCTTCATTTTAGTCACGTTCTCTGTAATTTAAACGTTTGTTTTTCTATCACGATGTCGGATGGAATCTGATAACGTTTTCGTATGCTTCACAGTGTTTTTTTTTTGTTCATTAAGTAAGAAAAAATGAGGAAGGCAGATTTTAAAACTGATTAACTGAGTTATCGGTTACGGTAAGTGTCTGGATAGAAGTTAGGGTAACCGTGCAACATATAATAATTAACGATATATACATATAATCCAGTACGACATATCACAATGTACAGCATATACATATATTTGAGAACGACATAATTATATAACATTTTACAATAATTACATTTAATCAAGTACAACATAATTATGATAATATAGGACATTTACAAATAATCAAGTACGACATATGATAATATAGGACATTTACATATAATCAAGTACGACATATGACAATATAGGACATTTACATATAATCAAGTACGACATATGATAATATAGGACATTTACATATAATCAAGTACGACATATGATAATATAGGACATTTACATATAATCAAGTACGACATATGATAATATAGGACATTTACATATAATCAAGTACGACATATGATAATATAGGACATTTACATATAATCAAGTACGACATATGATAATATAGGACATTTACATACATGTATAATCAAGTACGACATAAATTATGATAATATAGGACATTTACATATAGTCAAGTATGACATATACTAATATACGACAAATACATATAATCAAGAACGACATATAATAATATACGAACTAATCATATAATCAAGTTCGACATATATATAATTTAACAACATAAAGATAAATTATTATCAAGTACGACATATCATATTAAAAGACATTTACATATACTCGTGTATGACATATAATCATGCAAGTACGACATATAACAATATACGACATACTTATAAAATCGATAACAACATATAATCGAGTACGACATTAAATAATATACGTCAAATACATACAATCAAGTTCGATGTATGATAATATACGACATATACATTAAATCGACTACAATATATAACCATGTACAACATATGAGCCGCGTCATGACAAAACCAACATAATGGGTTTGCGACCAGCATGGATCCAGACCAGCTTGCGCATCCGCGCAGTCTGATCAGGATCCATGCTGTTCGCTATCAGTTTCTCTACTTGCTATAGAGTTTGTAAGCGAACAGCATTGTCCTGATCAAAATGCGCGGATGCGCAGGCTGGTCTGGATCTATGCTGTTCGCTATCAGTTTCTCTACTTGCTATAGAGTTTGTAAGCGAACAGCATGGTCCTGATCAAAATGCGCGGATGCGCAGGCTGGTCTGGATCTATGCTAGTCGCAAACGCACTATGTTGTTTTTGTCGTGACGCGGCTCATATAATAATATATGACAAAAACATACAATCAAGTACGACCTATAATAATCTTCGATGTATACAATAAATCGAAAATGTGTATATTACGCTATACACATATACATAATCAAATTCAAAATATATCAATTTACGACATAAACATACAATCGAATAAGACATTAGATAATAGATATTGTATATGATCAATAACAAAAATATGACAAAGAACACAACTTTCATGTACCACATATTATCAAGTACGTATATGATTATATTAATATGCTGTATAAAAAAATGAAGAAGAGTAAATTTTGAAAGCTAGTCAAAGCGCTAAGCTTTTTGAACAGATAATATATGATCATGAACCGTGTATGATCAACAACTTCGTATGATCAAGTATCACATATGATCAAGTACCACATATTATCTGATAGAAAGAGCGCGGGATAGCGGGTAGTGCAGGATAGCAGGGAGTGCTGACAACGCGGGATAGCAGGGAGTGCGGGGATAGCAGGTACCGGGATGTGCCGGGTAGCTGGAACAGCGGGGAGTGCAGGACAGCTGGACTAGCTGATGGTGCGTGAATAGCAGGAAGTGCGGGGAAAGTAAAGATAACGGATAATACGGGATAGCGTGAAGTGCGTCGATTGCAGGGAAAGAAGGGGGTAAAGGGTGGCGGTTATATAGCGGGGATGACAGGGATGGTGTGATAGAGAGAAAAGCGCGGATAGCGGGGAGTGAGGGGAAAGAGGGGAGTGTGGGATTCCGGGGAGAGAGGGGATAGCAGGAATAGCATTGAGTGTGGAATAGCAGTAGGTGCGGGATAACAGGAATTGGAAGGATTGCAGGATAGCGGGGAGTGCGGGGATATAAGGGATAGAGAAATGTGGGATAACGGGGAGTAAGGGGATAGCAGGGAGTAAGGGGACAGCGGTGAGTGTGAGATAGCGGAAGGTGCGGCTATAGCAGGGAGTGCGCGTAATGCAGGGAGTGCGGGATAGCACATATTGGGGGTGCACGGATAAAGGAAAGTATGGGGAAAAGATCCTTTCGACTGTCTCCGCACTGTCATGGGAATTTGGGACATTTAGCAGAGATTTACGATCTTACTTTTCTAGTAAGGCACAATAATGACCATGTTTTTTTGAAAATACTTATGCTGTTTCTCGGGGTTATCTCGTGTTTAAAGGGAGAGAAGAACTAAAAATAAACAATGTTTATTTATCCGTGGGTTGTCTTTTCTTGTACGAAATTTTACAATTATGATTACGTGATTTAACATAACTGTGAAACTTTCTATAAGTGGTTAACATGATTCACAAAGATTAAATTAACATTTCTAGTTTTCTAACCCGGAAGCTGCTCATTGTTCTGATAGTTATTGCTATAGAAACTGGTCTATGTTAATATATAAGTAAAGTGTTAATATTAATTCAAAACATTCTTGATATTTACCAACAATATAGGGTGTTAGCGTTCTAGGAACCACGTAAGTTCCATTTTTGTTGTATAATGTTGAATAATTTATATAATTTATTTTTGATCTGTTACATTTATTTAATTGTATTTTGATTTATACACTAAAGTTGTTTAATATATTTATTACTGTTACCATTAGGTGATAGGCGAATATGATTCAGGACTTGACTCACTTAATGTATATACATTGTATATATAGGTCAATAAATTTTATGATTTTTTATTGTTATTAACATTTTTCCCAAATATACCGGGTAGATTCGTTTTTTTAGATTTTTTGACACGTTATTTGACCTTGTATCAACGACTGAAAGGTGGTTATATAACGCTCGCTAAGCAGTTTGAGTTATATAGTCTTAAAGTCGTTTATGCAGGGCTTTATAACAGATCAAAGAAATGTCTTGAATATTTCTTGTGGACGACAGTTTATTAAAGCCGCGTCATGACAAAACCAGCATAATGGGTTTGCGACCAGCATGGATCCAGACCAGCCTGCGCATCCGCGCAGTCTGATCAGGATCCATGCTGTTCGCTTACCAACTCTATTACAAGTAGAGAAACTGATAGCGAACAGCATGGATCCTGATCAGACTGCCAAATGCGCAGGCTGGTCTGGATCCATGCTGGTCGCAAACCCACCAAGCTGGTTTTGTCGTGACGCGGCTCATTTTATTTAAGCAAAGTCAATGTCGTTTGCCTTATTCGACATTTCTTCACTAATAACATCTGTGTAGTGAACATGGGGAGCATTTTTTCTAAATAAAATATATGTAGGCATCTACTTAACTAAAATTAATTGACGAACAATTATAGAACAGAAAAGAAACAATGTAAAGAAGTGAGAGAAAAAAATAATTGAAAAAAGAAGCGCGGGAAAATGAATTAATAGAATGTGACACAATCGGAACCAGTCACCAATCCTATAGAGGCAGTTTTAACTCGTATAAATGTGATCGTTTTGTGCTCATTTAGTTTAATAACGTAGTGTCATTGGTCGGTGAATTAGTTACATCTCATACAACATTCTAACAATTGTAAATTGTTCCGTCGCATTTTAAAGAAAACCGAAAGACAATTCGGTCAGAAACGATTAAGGGGAAGCAAAACATACAAATTATTACGATATTAGTGCTAAAGATTTGCTTCCCTTGCATTTTTCTGTAGTAGAAAATTGCATTTTATGTGTAGCATATAAGTTGACACTCTCAGTTTTTCACATTTCCTTTTTATTAAATTAAAGTCTATAAAGCTATATATCTGACTCAAAAATTATTTTTTGAATTTTAAAAAAGTATGCTTCCAAAATGCTTAAGCGAATGGCGCATGCACAAAATCATTGCTAAACGGATAAAACCTTACTTAAAATAGCAATATATTAATATTTTGTTCCGCGCAACATTTTTTTATGTTTACGTACATTATTCATGTGTATTAAATAACAGAGACATTCTGTGTTACAACTTTTTAATAATGGAACCAATATAATTTTACTTTCAATTTTTTTTTAAATATTTCATTAGATATAGATTTATACCCTTTAAAGTAGTCTCGTACCAAACCGATCCTAGGAAACCCGTTAGTAACGGTTTAGATCAATGTGGCCATATTTGACTCGTTTGAAAATATTTTAATGTCATATTGTCATATTGAAAATTCTCTTCAAGTGTGACTTGTTTTGTTTGTTTTAAAAGCACAAATTATGCTTCAGAAAGAGTTTTTGTTTTTTGTCTCTGAAAGGGACAAACATGTTTTACATTAAAAATGTTTGAATAATGGATTTAAAACAGATAAGAGATTTAGTGCGCCGGAAGGAAGTAACACTGAATGTGAAAGGATTTGTTATAGAGGTAGCAAATTGTCAACAACAAAGTGGCGATTTGACTATCATATATACAAAATACTACATCATTATCAATCTTACTAATTTCCAAAGCAGTAGATGATTCAGTTACAATGGCAAAAGAGTACTTTTCTGGCAATTGTAACATAACATCAGAATTAACAAGTTTTTGTTAATGAAAATAATAAAATTTGTGTGGGGCATAATGGGCCTATAAGTTTTTTTAGATCAAGTGTTCTAAACTCCCATTCCTTGATCTTCTAATTTATAATTTTTTTCGATTAAATAATGATTTCTAAAACATATACTCATGATATCACCTGTTTTCAGCCGAGTTCAGTTTCGATGATCCACGACGTTTTACGGTAGCGGGAGAAGGCATTGCAAAATGATGGATACGTGAGTTTAACTTGCGATGAAACGGAAATAACAGCTTTTTTCTCAATAAGCGCTAGTTGTATTTGTTATTGTTGTTTTATATATGAATAACAGATTCATCCTGAGCGATACACGCGTTGCAGTGTTGACTTAATCCGTATTTTATGTGTATAATTTACATTATACGTGCTTGTATTACATACTATGTCTAAGTATTCAGTTACAATACATATTTATTTATATAATGTAACGTGATCATTTTAAGACACGCACAAATGTGAGATAACGATTTAACTAAATTTACTTCTCTAGATTATTTGAGCGGTGGAAAATAAAAATGGCGCACGTGTCACGTATCTATAGTTCATATATACATATCTTATAATGAGTATAAAACATGTATGACAAAATAAAAACACATATGTTAAAATAACGGAGACGCAACAAAAAAAATGAATGTAAGACGAATAAATCAAAATGGTCAAAATGTTACATTTGTACAAAAAGTATTAAAAATGTTATAAATTACAAAAATTGAGCCCTGATATGTTTGTGAAGCTAAAATGCGGACGTCGGGGGCTTGAACTATTGAATATATCTTAACATGCTAGGAGGGTAATAATTGGAACGCAAAGTTATTATTTCGCAACTTCGGATCATTTTTAACATAGGAGGAAAGTATTCAATATATATAAAACTTTCTAATTCGAAAATTCCATGTGGATCGTGACTGTTTACTTTAAATTTTATAACAAATCGTGCTCGCGCGGTATAAATTATTTTAGCAGAGTAAATTAATTAAATACTATACTGAAACGTGTATCATTTATACTTATTTTTGGAGTGTTGAAGCGAAAAATAAATCGTTCACGCACGGCTCTTCAATATAGCCTGTTATATTGATCAGTCACTGCGGTATATTATGTATAAACTAGTGCGATCTAGAAAACTGTTAAGTATTAATGGTGTACACATTATCAGCGCGTGTAAACACACCGGATAACAATATTGTGTTGCAATCTATGTTAAGAACACGCTGTAAATACGTTTAACTTGCCAACGATATTCTAAGCTTAAACGGCGATTTAAAAAGAAATTGATACGGAATCATAAACCGCTGTGAATAGAGGAAATGGATTTTGTGTTTGAATTGGAAATCTAACGGCGCTCAAAAGTTGCGCATAAAGAATAAAATAGCGTGACACAGTTAACGTTTCTCGCTAACTGGAATGCGGTAGATTGGACCATAATGCATTGCGGTGCGTCTCCGCATGCGTGATTTTAGAAGTCGTGTCAATGTTTATAAACGGGAAGTGTGTACACTGAGCCTGAAATATCTTGTTATTATATCTATTTTGCGTTTTTGAAAACTGGAAAATTTAGGATACCATTCACAATGTCATCGGAAACGACGGACACGCATAAAGACTGGATTTTAGAGATTATAGATCAGTTGAGAAAGAGGAAAGCGCGACCAGATCTGGAGCGTATTACTCACTTTGTGGAGCGTAAGCACGGTATAGGGCGCAAGGAGACGGAAGCGCATCTTGAGACATTGGTCGATAAAGGAATCGTGATCAAGGTCGTTTATAAACGCGGGACAAGCTACAGAAACGCTACTAAATCACGGAAACGTTGTTTCGTGTCAAATGTGCTCAATTCTAATCTGGCTAGTTTTAAAATCAATGAGGCGGTAAATAACATATTAAAGGAGCGCGTTCCGGTGACCGTCGACGGCGACGAGGATGAGGACGTCGACGAGGAAGAAGAACCTATGCAAATTGACGAAGATTGTGAAGGGGTCAGTGCTAAAGAAATTGAAAAATGGTTGAAACAAAACGATGAAGATATTGGACCCTATCCGGTTCATTGGGCCGTACAACGGGAAGTAGATGCCGGGAGGTTATCTTGCCTTCAAAACGGAAATTTTGTTCCGTTCCGGGAAGAAAAAACACTAGATACATCTTCCTCTATTACAACTAGCGATCAGTGTGACAGTTCTCAGGGGACTTCGAAACCGCTGCTACAAAAGTCGATGAGTGTATTTGCGAAAAGGGGGCGTCCACCCAAGTTAAAAGTATGTAAATTAAAATCGAAACAGAAACGGTCGTGAAACACTCCTGTTTCTAATTATAGATAACTTTTAGTACATGTTTATCTATATTTTTTTTATGTCAGCGCTAGTTTCGACTAATATGTGTAAATATAGATATAGTTTATTAAAGACTGTCAACTGGTATACACCTGGTTATGTTACTTGAAGGACATTTAAAAATTTTAAATCATTTTTTACTAAAAGTATGTTTTCCGGTATGTAAATATGCCACTGTTCCTCTTTTATTTTTAGCTTAAATTTTTAATCGCAAACACGCATGAAACAGGCATATTTAGGTTTTATGAAAGTGTTTAATGTTGATAATAAATACCATAATTATGACAGTGTGAAAAACGCTTTAGGGACTTGCGCGTGACGTAACCTTTAACCTTCGAAACGTTTCCTGAACGACTGTTAAACGACACGCCTGATTTTAATACCGGGGCTTCCGTAGCGAAATGGTTAAGGATGCGATTTCATATTGTTTTGTTTCTCACCGTGTTAAAGTTCGAATTACAAATGACACCAGGGGAGTTATTTCATGCAGCTATTATGCCAGTATTCGTAGTTTAGAATCAGTCGTTCTACACAGGTGCCTGCTCACGAGGGGTTTCTTCATTGGTGTAATATTTAGATTTTATTTAAAGTATTTGATATATTTTGTTTAATGTAAGCAATGGTAACTGAAAAAAAAACACATTATCTGAAATTAGAATGAAGGAGCCTATCCCAAGAAGCTTATGAAAAAGGATTGAGAAGCCTTAGTTTGTTTTGTATTGTGTTCTCTTTAGATATGAATCTTTAGAAATATAAAATCTGCTTACTTTAGTAGAGCATTATGTCGCACGTGCGAATACTTAGAACGGCACGTGTATTTCCTTTAAACTTATAGTTTTACTGAATGAATCGCTCTCGGTATAGGATAGCGGGTTAGCACTGGTACAGAATCGAAGAGAACTGGTCAGGTGATTGTCTGTCTGTCTTTCTGTCTGTTTGACTATAAATACTGTCATAAAAACTGGTGTAAACAGTGCGATAAGAAAAACAAACACACTTTTCTCTAATGAATGTTCTTAATCGAACCAAATGCATTCCTGACGGTAATTTCTGATCGATTTTCGTACTATGACACCGCGCATTACTTCATAAATACACATAGTATTGCTTTCAATGAAAACAATCTTGAAATGAATTTGTAAACGCATAAAAGATATGTAAAAGAAATACGCAACAAAATGTACGCTGCAGATATTATACATACGGCAAATATTAAACATGTAAATACTGTATTAAACGCGACAAAGGTGGCTCTCTCCGTGTTATACCAAGCTCTCCGTGTTATACCAAACTTTCTCCATGTTTTTTTCCAAACTCTCTCCGCGTTATACCAAACTTACTGAAGATTGCCGCCAGGAAAAAAATTGCCGCCTGAACAATTAAATTGTCGCCGGAACAATAAAACAACATTAAAGATATTGCATCAATTGTGTTGAAATCCGGAACAAAAATCTTTTATTTTTATTGTTTTATCTTAATATGACGTCAGATTTAAATCTCCATTTAAATTATCTGATTCATGCTGGTTCAAAAATAACCCCCACAATCATTGGTGCGCCTACTTCCCCGTAATTACTTCCCTTCAATACATACACTTTCGAGTCCATTGTTATTTGTGGACTTTCATTTCCGTCTTTCATTTTTTAAAACTTTGTCGACTCATTTGTGTTCTTTAATTTGACTGAAGTGCACTTTTGTTATTAAAAAAAAACTTTATTTTTTAAAATTTTCAAATTTGTAGTTGTTGATGATTTTATAATTTTTTATTCTAGCTCCCGAAGTTCAATAGGAGTGTGAGTCTAAATTCAGTTAGCATAGCGAAAAAGCCGGAAGAGCCACCGGAGTCCGCCCCTGTGCCGGTCATGCCACCTCATCTTTGTGATTTCTGTCAACAGTCAAGGGAACAAAACAGTAAAGGACAGCCAGAGGAATTACTTTTTTGTAAAGATTGTAATGCTAAAGGTAAGATATTTATACAATACTCGACCCTATATTGTTTACACAGTATGCGTCACTTGACGACTTTCTAGCTTTACTGATGGAGGGAGATCTCGTTCTGTAAGCTAGCTGGAAAGCTATCACAGAGGAAATAATCTAAAGTCTTTGTCAGGATTCGAACAGCGGTGAGGGGCAAGTGGTTTGATGTCAACAACCGTATCATAACCACTCTGCCACGGACACCCTCAATTAGAATTTTTAATGAAGTGTCCCTATTCATTTCAGTTAATTTTCAAACAGTGATAATAAATCTAGTCATGTTAAAGGTAAATTTCGCGTTATCTTTCCTTCATTATTTTCTCTTGCGTTTAGTAACTAAACTTAAGTTTTTATTCTACAGTTTTATTACTATTATTTTATTACGTTTCATACTTTTATGGATTCTTACTTCCTGTCTAGTATATATTAATTCTCAAATTCTGTCAAACCACGCAGTCCTTCCTGAGGAAAAGAACTATAAATCTTGCTTACAATATTGGGAATATGTTTGTTTCAATTTGAAGTACGAAATACATAAATGTAATGGGGACTAGAGCGGAAAACAGACTTCTCTGTTAACATAACTTTCATACATGCCTGCCGAAGGTTCTATTTACAAATTTAACTTTTAGAGTATAAATGATGAATTAAAAAAATTTAAAGACACAAACAGATGATTACTGATGCTGTACATTACCGATCTTCTTGCCTAGTTCACTTCCTATTCCTCTGTTCTTATTTGAGCCGTGTCACGACAAAACCAACATAATGGGTTTGCGACCAGCATGGATCCAGACCAGCCTGCGCATCCGCGCAGTCTGATCAGGATCCATGCTGTTCGCTTACAGACCCTATAACAAGTAAGGAAACTGATAGCTAACAGCATGGATCCTGATCAGACTGCGCGGATGCGCAGGCTGGTCTGGATCCATGCTGGTCGCAAACCCATTATGTTGGTTTTGTCGTGACACGGCTCGTTTTATTAAATGAAAACTTGATCAAAATAAGCTGGCGCCTGAGATATTGGTATTTCGTTTTAATGAATTTATTTACTTTTGTTGGTTTGTCATATGTTTAAAGAGGAGCAACATGTGTGATGTAAGCTTTTACTGTAATCCATTCTTTTAATTCTATTATGTTTCAGCACATCCCTCGTGCATGAATTATGCACCAGAACTAGCAGCACGTGCACGGAACACACACTGGCAGTGTATTGATTGTAAGACGTGCTGTATATGTTCCGACCCTGGTGAAGCGGTAAGTTTAATCAAAGACGATTTTTTGTGAGAAGACAATTGAATATGCATGAGCTATACTCTCGTATTGACGACACTCCAGTCTGCATGACGATAGCCGTAGGATGATAGTCGTTCAATCTATGGGAAGCCGTTTATACATCAATTTATCGGACTTTTGTCGTGTCATAGACAACAATATATTTTTTATGGCCGAAAAGTTTTCATTCACACGCACGGTTTAAAAGCGCAGCGGGTTATAAGATATACCTGATATTCGTGCTTTATAGCCGCCGTTGTTGACGAAATTTATTTCAAATATACATGTTTTAAATAATGTTTTGTTCAGGATAAAAATGAAAATCTCACAAGTTTTAAATTGCAAAATGATTTATACTTTTAGATCCTATTTATTCAAAGGCCACTTACATTTTAGAACACTTGTTGAAATGTTACAATGCCATTGTAAATTTTGTTCTGGTTGTTGTAAGTAAGCATGCAGTTATATTTCATATTTCACGTGAAATTTTTCACACGTGAAATTTTTCACGATTTAAAAATCAAAGTATTAAAATTTCGACATCATATGGACTGCACATGGATGCAGATTTAACCTTAGACGATGTTAATTGCCAGTTTTTCACCTTTTAAACGCTGCTGGATCTGTGCGTTTTGGATCCCGTCCGTGCGTTATATAAGGCCCGTCAGTGGTTTAATGTGTACCCCTATGTGCGATAAATAGTGAAACTCTTTATCTGTATACGTATGTATGTAAACCTGGTGAGTTTTAAAAAGATATTTGATCCACCATTTATCGTATAAACCAGGATAATTTCGGGACATCCCGGATATCATCGGAAATTTGACCATATTTTGTTTGCTATATTGAGTCACAAATAATACATATATTTAATATAATAACAGTGTGCTTCGGGTAATATCATCCTTAGTTGTTGATTAAATTGACACATAAATAAATTTAGGAGTAAATGTCTTATGTTTTTCGTCCTTGAATGTTTATTGTTGAAAATATAGGAAAGAACTGAAAATATATTCTACTAATAGATTCACTGTCCACAGATCATTGATTAGTACTTTTACGCATGGCGTCAAAACCAAACTAAACAATTATACAAACTTTCTGTTTTTGATTTTTTCAGGACTCCATGTTATTCTGTGATGCCTGTGATAAAGGTTATCATATGATGTGTCATGTCCCAAAAGTAGACGACAAGCCACAAGGTACCGTCATTTTATTATAGAATTGTATTATAGGTTATATGACCGTTTATAATACTGCACGTTTGCAACGTCGTTTTTCATTGGATAAAAAATTACGGCTGTCAATTTATGAAGAAATCTCACTTTTTTCACAAAACAAGAGTTTGCTGTATTATAAATTCGTTATTAATATTCCTGCCAGGTTATATGACCGTTTATACACGGTTGTTTGCAATCAAAGCCTCACTTTCGGCTAGGGTTATATTTCCAAACAACCGTTTATATAGGGTCATATAACTTGTCAAAATCATTATTACTAATATTGTAATTGGGTTCATTTTCTTCTGGTAATGGTATATAACTTATCAATATCACTAAGTTAAATGCGTAAGCAGCCGACACGCGATAACGAACAGTAATCTTAGGGTATCGAATTGAGTCTCCAGTGTCTCGGTCAGGTTGAAAAAGGTTTTGAAAAAAAAACTGATCCTGACACACTGCCTCCGCCCAGCACACCCTGCCTCCGCCCAGCACACTCTGCCACCACCCAGCACACTCTGCCTCCGCCCAGCACACTCTGCCTCCGCCGAGGACACACTGCCTCCACCCAGCACACTCTGCCTCCACCCAGCACACACTGCCTCCACCCAGCACACTCTGCCTCCGCCCAGCACACACTGCCTCCACCCAGCACACTCTGCCTCCACCCAGCACACTCTGCCTCCGCCCAGCACACACTGCCTCCGCCAAGCACACTCTGCCTCCGCCCAGCACACACTGCCTCCGCCCAGCACACTCTGCCTCCGCCCAGCACACCCTGCCTCCGCCCAGCACACTCTGCCTCCGCCCAGCAAATTCTCCGCCCAGCACACTCTGCCCCCGCCCAGCACACACTGCCTCCGCCCAGCACACTCTGCCTCCGCCCAGCACACTCTGTCTCCGCCCAGCACACCCTGCCTCCGCCCAGCACATTCTGCCTCCGCCAAGCACACTCTGCCTCCACCCAGCACACTCTGCCTCCGCCCAGCACACCCTACCTCCGCCCAGCACACCCTGCCTCCGCCCAGCACACTCTGCCTCCGCCCAGCTTTATATTTAACATGTTGTGCAATGCTCATATTTAAATGTTGGTAGAAACTAGGAAAAATGTTTTTTTTTGTTTTTTTGTTTTTATATGGCCAGAAACATAGCGCTACATATAGGGTCGTCTGTTCGTCTGTCCATTTTTCACAAAACTTATGCGGACTTAATCTGAAAAACTACTGGTTCTCTTCCATCCAAACTTTTCAGGAATGATAAGTATTAAGTCTAATTGCACATGTCATCGGCATTTTCCGTTAAATGATTTTGGTCTGAGTTACGGCCCTTTCATATATTATAAAGTTTTTCTGGATACCAGTAATGCAATAATGAATGAAACTTTATAGGATTGACCGGTAATCAAGTACCCGGTACTTGTGCATATCACACATTTTTTCTGTTCGAATGAACTTTGGCTGAGTAATGATCCCTGAACTGAAAAAAAAGCTTTTTGGCCTGTTTATGATCTTTCAGTCTGTTTTTACACAAAAGCGCAAAATGCTACAAAATAGCTACAAAATAGCCACGGCATATTGGGAACAATTTGTCCGATCACCCCTCAATACAACTGCTTAATTGCCTATCATCAGGCGACACATGTGGTCACTGATCGTTCTTGTTTATCACGCAAGCTGTGTTTTCTTATAGCGTGTAATTACATTTGAACAGAAACTCCTATAACTGACTATTTGAAAATTGTTCAGATTTCCGTCTCAAGTCACAAGATTTAATCAAGCAATACCGGAAGTGACGTTATATAGGAAGTCTCCACGATTACTCAGCAATTTTTTATTGTTCGTACGCGACTGAAAATGAATATGAGATGTTAATAAAATTATGTTAGTAAGACCTTTATAGTTTGTAACAGTTGAATTATTTTAATGTTATTTTCTCAATTTATAAAATTTACCCCTCAAATTTATTTGTAGGTAAAACATAATACCTTTTAAGATAGAAAATCAAGCGTAAAAATAGTTCATAAAAGGTTTGAAAATCAAGCGTAAGAATAGTTCACCTTTTATGTTATATTTGAAATCGTTAAATCTATGCATGTAGTGTTATTTATGGACAGATATAAGGAAATAGCACCCTCTCGTTAAGCAAATCAGAAATAAATTATAGATTCTATTTATATAATAGACTAAACTATTGAACTGAAGTCTTGCTACATAGAGAAACTGGAGTGTTGTATCAACTGATGTAAAGAAAATGTTTAAAGATATTAGATATCTGATAATTTATATTCCCTATTTGTAAGTATTCTTGATAACATTTCAACATAGATCTATGTGGTGCATTTTTCATTGCATATTGAGGTGTATTAATTTGCCGTAAGAGCGGTCAAGTTGAAAGAACAGTAACTCTTTCATTAGACATCGTGACACTTAAATATCTTTATTTATCACAATGTTTTCCTACTAATTTAGTATTTAAACAATAAAAAGTAGTTCTTAGAAATAATATCGCACGCTGTCAATAATATATCACTTAATAAAGTACAAACATTGTACATACTGGCAATGCACAGTTGTACCTTGTTGTAGATTTTTTAAGTCTGGCGTTCCTATGGTTAAAATTGATGATTTAGGGTAATGCCTAATATGGTGTTTTATTACTGCACATAATAACTTACATCATTATAACTTGATATTCAATGTCTACTTTCAGGGAAGTGGGTTTGTAGTGAATGCGTTAATGACGGCGTTGATATTGATGACGTCGAAGAAAACAGTTACCTCGCCGTGATAGATAGTACCGTCAAATCCACCGACTCAGGTAAGCTTCGTGACACTGACATGTCGTGTATAGAGTGGGGTACCATAGAGTAACGGGCCCCTCCTACGGTGTTATATTCCGGCCACCATATGTAAATGAAGTAATCTGAACCGCGAAAAAAGAACGAAAGTTCGAAGACGAAAACGCGAAAGTACGATGATTATAATACTGTAACACGATTACAAAAACAGGAAAAAATGAAAGATTTAGTAGCAAAATTGCTTGTTTTTATCATCGTGATTTGGTGTTTTATGCGTTTCAGATTACCTAATTTATAGGCGATGCAAAGGTGATGGCCCGAACGCAACACCGTATTCTCCAGCGTACCGTAAATGCTTCTCGTATTCCTTCTTTTTGCAAAATTTACGTTACTCACTCCGCTTGCTCAATATTTATCATACCATTGTTAGCACTTCAACTATGAGCGTATGAGCAGTCTTTGCGATAATTTCAATTAACAAGAATAGCACGTGAAATAGTGTTTACAGCCTTAAAATTTGTATTACTACTAAACTTTGTACATATTACACTGCTAGTTTGAGGGAATTGTTGTAGTTTTTATAGCTTTCTGTAGAATAAGATCATAGACTAGTTACCTCCTGTGTTTTTCTACGGGTTTTAATTTACAAAATTAAAGTCCGTGTTTTTCTAACATGCTGAAATGCTTGTAATACCGGTTCATTTTATATGAATAAAGAATATGTTCTATTCTGTTATGTTAAAAATGCTAGAAATTCACCTTAAATCTGGAGAAATACATACATATGGTGCAGAATTATTTAAAAAGTACGCCGATCATAGGCGAATCTTTGACCAGAGTATACGGTGTATATGAATTACCGGCGCTAGTATGTTTGTAGCAGACTAATTTCCAGGCAGTAATTATATCAATTTCCTACCCTTAAGTAAATCTTTATTGTGCATAAAAGGGCGGACGGGTCCTCACTAAACGTCAAGAAAAACGCTTCACTACAATAAAACTTTAAACTATAAAGCTTCGATTTGAACTCGTGTTTTTAAGTTGTAAACTAAGACCATAATGTGTGTTACCATCATAATAAGGTTTTTTTATTAAAAGTTGCCAGCAATGTTTTACTAAGGCCCTGCGTTAAATGGATATTGAAAACACTATTTATAACTATAACCTGCTTTGACTTTTTCAGAATCCTTTGCAAGCACTCGAGATAAAAATAGGTAAGTCAAGTTTTGAATAACGAAAGTTAGGTATCATGTGAACTGAATGAAATCATCGAACAGGAAATTGATTGGTCGTTGCTATCAGTACCGGGACCATCCGACCAGGCCTTCCATGCCGTCGACCAGACACTATATTGTTGATAGCTCAGCATTTTGATACTGAAATTCCTTAAGCTTTGAACGGACTGCTTCCATTTCAAAGCAAGATGAATCTATTACAGTATTATTATTATTATTATTATTATTATTATTCAGCAGACTAAACCATCGATGTTAAAGTCTTACTTTTCAAATGTTTGTACAAATGTGTATTTACTATTTATAGTTCGCTTATGAATATATTGTTAATGCATATCAATGTACTGGATGAAAAAGTCATGGGAAAGCGCGAAGTTACCAGGTTTCTTTCCTTCTTTTGTCTTTCTTTTCTGCTTTCTTATCTTCTTTCTAATCGTCTTTCATTTATCCTTCTGTCTTTTTTGTCCATTACTTGGCGAATCTTTACTTTCTCGTATTTTTGCAATGTTTTTTCAGTTGTGTAAGCCTAGCTCCTGGAAGCATTCATTAGTTTCATTGCTATTTTTATTTTCATATCAGTCTTATTTATTTATTTTTTTATTTATTTATTTATAGCATAATTATGACTTTATTATCATATATTCCCCCAGTGAGAGTGAGGTCCCACCAGAGCTATACCCAAATGCAACAAATTGGTCTATTACGGATGTTGTCAGTTACTTTCAACAAAAAGGTTTCAACGATTCAGCCAACGCTTTTGAATCACAGGTAACTTATATAAAACATGAAATATGAGCCGTGCCATGACAAAACCAACATAATGGGTTTGCGACCAGCATGGATCCAGACCAGCCTGTGCATCCGCGCAGGCTGGTCTGGATCCATGCTGGCCGCAAACGCACTATGTTGGTTTTGTCGTGACGCGGCTCATATATAGATCCGATTACAAGAGTGCGAAAAAGGATTTTACGGCGATATTACGCACAATATTAATCCAGCAAAAATATAAATATATCAAGGTCATACATCGCTTAATTAAGTATGAATGACAAGAAGCTTGTTGTTATAAGCAGAGATATCCATGGAGTATGCGCCATTTTTACCGCGCTGACAAGAAGGGAAAAAAATATGCAAAAAAATATGGACCGTAGTTTGAACATGTACTTACAGACTGAAACTAACATTCTGTTAATTATTAAGAACACACTCTTTATGTCTGTCTTACAGAGAGTTTTTATTTTCAAAACTTCGCATGAATTCGGCATTTATCGTTATTTTTAGTGTCTGACTTTTTATCAAAATTTCCTTTTAAGAGTAGGCAGTGGTTTTCAAACCAATCAAAATTGAGCCGCGTCACGAAAAAACCAACATAATGGGTTTGCGACCAGCATGGATCCAGACCAGCCTGAGCATCCGCGTAGTCTGATTAGGATCCATGCTGTTCGCTATCAGTTTCTCTACTTGTAATAGGGTTTGTAAGCGAACAGCATGGATCCTTATCAGACTGCGCGGTCTGGATCTATGCTGGTCGCAAACACATTACGTTATTTTTGTCGTGACACGGCTCATATGTCATTTTGTCTTTATTTCAGGAAATAGATGGTCAGTCCCTGCTGTTACTTAAGAGGTCAGACGTTCTACAAGGTTTGTCACTAAAACTTGGCCCCGCCCTCAAAATTTACAACCACGTGATGAAACTACAAACCGCGGGGCAACCGATAGGCAACGACTGACCACTTCCGGTTGAACACTTCCGGATGAGTTAATTCGGCTGATGATATTCCAATGTTGTTCCGTTCCTTACTGTGATTAACTTCTGAAGAAATTCCAACATTTTTTTTTCGTTTGGATGTTGCCATTACTGCCATTGTTCACGCTGTTACTGTTGTTTGTGTTCATTTAGTGTTTTCATTGAGGTATTGTTATCACACAAACAATGTGAAACCTTTATTATTATACATTATTGTACATAGATATGATCGTTTTTGATATGGAGTGTCCAGTATCATTTTTTATAATGTCAAGATAAAAGCACGACAGTATTCATTTAACAGACAATAATATGTAGATTGCGTGATTTAATTTTCGGTCTATGATTTAACTGGTGGTATGACACATGGGCTACAAAACATTGCCACAAGTTTCCATTACTACCATGTATGAAGATTATTACATATATAGAGGATATTGAATGAGTGTAAGTTCAATACTGAATTTATTGCACGAGTTGAATAAAATTATATTATGCGAGCCTCTGGCGAGCATAATATTATTTTATTCAACGAGTGCAATAAATTCAGTAATGAACTTACACGAATTTAATATTCTATTTATCACATACCCAAAATAAATACCGTTTAAACTGAAATAAGAGTCATTTTTCATTGACGCGCCTATAGTAAACGCTAACATTTAGCGCGTCTTTACACTATGTTTGTATAACGCTAATGACGTCACGTCAAAATATATGCACGGCCGTGCAATACCATTTTTACGGAGTCGCAAAATCGGCACGGGTGTGTGATAAATGAAACATATTTCATACACCTACAGATAGTATAAACTTGTTCCAGATACTTATATTTATTCGGAAGGTATTGGTTGCTGCTCTGTGTCATACCAACGCTTTCATGATTTTTTTAGAAAGCACGAAAAGTGCCGAGATTTTACGAACCTTATTTGATCGTTCGGATGCGTAAAGAAACAACTGCGTTAGACATCTTCGCTGATGGACAAAGATGCTTAAGAAGAATGCAGTTGTCTATTAAATTTTGATATACCACATTTGTTAGGTTAAATTTTATTTATACATGAATTTCAGATCTGCTCTATTGTTTGTCATTGAAGCTCTAAGTGTTGTCCGTTGCCGAATGGTTACGGTCCTTAACATAAAAACGCTGAAAGTTCGAGACTCACCAGCGACTTTGAAGCTTGTATGTGTGGAAGCTATCCAGGTTCAACTCAGGCCCGTTCGTGCCTGAAATAATGCCAGAAGGGGCTTTTGAGGTCTTCTTCCATCAGTAAAACTGGAAAAATCGTCGTAAAATGACCTATACTCTGCTGGTACGACGTAAAATCAAACCAAAAATGATAAGCTCATTTAAAAATGATAAGCAAATAAGGATCGGTCGCAAAATTATAAAAGCTGTATGGACACTTGATTTAGAAAATATCGTCTTTTTACCATTTTCCATCTTATATTTACGTAAGAGAGTGTCAGAGATCCCCGATTTATAGTACAGAACCAGTGTCGGTTGGAATATCTTAGTTAACACACTTAACTGTTACAGGTATTATGTCAAAACACTAACTGTTACACAATATTAGTACATGTACTTAGTAACATGTTTAAGTTGACTTTTTAATCCGAGACGAAATAAGACTCCGCTCCAAAAATCTGAATATACAAATCTATGCAATTTCATCGTTTCATCAAGTCATGCTATTTTCTTTTGTTGTGTAAAATGATGAAATTTAGACGATTTCTTGAGTTTCATTAAATCTATGTGATGGGGGAATTATTAAGGTTTATTCTTACAATATATTTGTTGTAAAATATTTCTTTAATATAGTTACGAAAGCGTTTTAGATTTATGTCACATTATATAGTTGATATTCATATTTCATTTTTACATATATCAATTGGCCCAGTTAACATAGTAAACATATTTTTGAGTCATCAATAAGAAATGTTAAACTTATATCCCACGGGATTATAAGCTAAATTTCTCCGTACTGTTTAGTTATGTATGCATCGTTTAGTAATGCATGCATCATTTAGTTATGCATGCATCAATTAGTTATGCATACATTATTTTACTGTTGACCACTTTATGCTAAAATAGTTTTGCTTGTGATCTGACACGAGATACTGACCAAAATATAAAACATAATGTGTTGATACTGTACTGTTAGGTGACATAGAGGTGACATTGGAGACATATTCATTAATCAGCCGCTCCATGACAAAACCAACATAGTGCGTTTGCGACCAGCATGGATCCAGACCAGCCTGCGCATCCGCGTAGTCTGATCATGATATATGCTGTTCGCTTACAAACCTTATAACAAGTAGAGAAACTGATAGCGAATAGCATGGATCCTGATCAGACTGCGCGGATGCGCAGGCTGGTATGGATCCATGCTGGTCGCAACGCATTATTTTGGGTTTTGTCATGGCGCGGCTCATTTATTTTTACTACAAAGTGTGGACCTGTTGACTATCAACTTTTAGGGTTAGTCGATTGTTAATACTTGTTCACCTAATAGTTTAATATGTTCCCTCTGTGACACAATTTTCCCGACGATTTTTGTAATCGAGTTGTTTTAATTAAGTTTGATGAAGTGATTGCATCTAGAATAAAATGTAGCAAACTAATATCAAATACCTTTTTAATCAAGTTCTTTGCTAGTTTTTTTTAAACAAGTTCTATGCTAGTTCTGTATTTGCATTACAAAATTATTGACTGTTGCTAACTTATTTTACTCTTTTACTTGAATTTAAGCTACTATGTCGGAGTTTCTTTTTAAAAACTGCTGTGTTGACATTTTTTGCACCTAAGAACTTCCTAATGTAAGCTAATTTTAAATGGAACTGTTCGATGTTTTAGCAGTTTCCCTCATATCTTCTGTCAAGTTCCGTGACATATCAACATGTACTTAAACGATATATTACTAGTATTGTATTGAGATATGCAGTCATGCATGCATTTATGTTGTTAATGCATGGTTGTTTTTTATCACCCTTTCAGTTTTTTTTTCTTCTTATCAGTATTCTATTGGGAAATTAAATTCTGATTGAAATAAAGAAAATTGTAAATGTTTAAAATGAGATGATGAAGAAGGTTGTTCATGAATAGTTTATGTTTTGAGTTGTACTTAAATTTTGCAAACTAGACCCCGTGTTTGACAAGGTAGGTTATAGTACAAATGTATTTTCATTTACAAATGTATTTTTTTTTTTTTTTTTGGTAAATTGAAAAAGTCGATAAAACTGGTATACTATTGTCAGTTATAAAGATTTAATGACAGGTTATATGGTCTAGTATATACGGTTCTATGATTATATGACCCGAGCGGCTTAGTTATAGATAGTTTTATTCTGGTAAAAAAAAAATGTCATAAAACAACTACAAATTCAATGTCAACATCAAGAGATACATGTAAACATGAAAGTGCATGTGTTGATGCCATATATTCAATACCAAGGATGACACAAAAAGAAGGCATAAGCCGACTTATTTTCATTGTGGTCCTTAGAATTGATCATATGACACCAGAAAGGCAAAATATTTACTAATTATTAAGTATTGCACATAAATTATTCAATTACAATTTCTTATATCAATTATTGCACATAAGTATTTCCATCACAGAATTTATCACACATGTATTATAATCATAATTATTTATGACGAGGGTCATATAAACAACCTTTTATATTCGGTCATATATCCTGCCAAAAGCTTTTTAATGATTTAATAATACAGTACAATTACATTATTCAGGAAAATCGAAACTTTATTTGTTAATTTTACATTAGTCGTGTATATAGATTATAAACACTTCACGATTATCCAATGAAAATCAACTTTACAAACGTGCAGTATTATTATTATAAAGTGAGACTAGTTAGATAATTGTTTAATACATGATTGTTAGAGAAGATTTTTACAACCTGCTGGATTAATTTATTTTGTTATTCGTTTAATTAGTATTGCACTACCGTGATTTGATTAATAAACTATCCCTTTCAGTCAATATGATAATTTTAAATTTAAGACAGTATCCATATAGGATCAGCCAAACTATTCCTAGAGAGCAGAGCAAGAAGAAATTCGCCATTTTAATATTATAACTTGTAATCAACTATAAATAAATTATATATTGTAATTAACTGCCTAATGATTTGATTTCCCTTTCTGTAAAGCGTATTAATGTATATATGAGCCGCGTCACAACTAAACCAACATAGTGGGTTTGCGACCAGCATGGATCCAGACCAGCCTGCGCATCCGCGCAGTCTGATCAGGATCCATGCTGTTCGCTTACAAACTCTATAACAAGAAGAGAAACTGATAGCGAACAGCATGGATCCTGATCAGACTGGGCGGATGCGCAGGCTGGTCTGGATTCATACTGGTCGCAGACCCATTATGTTGGTTTTGTCATGACGCGGCTCAATTATGTCCTTGTTCGTCGATACGTCCAAATATTTTTGTTCACCCCCCCCCCCCCCCTTACATTGATTATGATAACTGAGATAAAAGGAATCACTTTTATATTCACTCATTTCTCATAATCAGAAGTCATTGTTATTTTACGTATCTTTTAATAAAGCAGTTAGTAAAAGTGACGAAATTGCATAATTTGTTTTTTGATAAGTAGATGTAGATCTCTAAATTGTTCACATTTATAAGTTGTTATTTGTTTGTTGTTTTTTTTCTCAAATATTAGGGAAATCGTCATGTTTCTGTTCTAGGTAACTAGTATGTTTTCATGCTGTGAAAGTTTTAAGTTATATGTTAATTTCGTTAAACACTGATTTGGATAAAACTTGAAGAGAAAGAAACAAAATTTATGTTGTTTTTATTTATGTTTGTTTTATTTTCTTTTTCAAATATTAACGACTATATAATTGGACGATTGCATTACATATTTAGCGGACGGGCAATTTTTATGCATGTGTGCACATTTTAAAAATGGACACATGTTAGATTTAACTCGAATACAAAAGTATAAATTATTCTGAATAAATGCACAATAATTTCCATAAATATTCTGTCAAATAACTGTTGTCGTATACATTTATTTCACTGTGTTCAGACTATTCCATTTGTAATGTGATTTTCTGTGACCTTCTTCTCGTTCTTATGAGCAATTTTATCACTCAGATCAGCGTTCATTGTTTCCGGAAGTCCAAACGTTCCAATGACACAGACCACCGATACTCCCCCGCATACATAGTAGAGTAAGCCGGGTATATACGCATCCTTAAAGATCATTGTTTCAATACAAATACAAATGTACATAAAAGGCAAAGGGTTTCCGACTGAATCCGCTCTAGGAGAACTGCACGGGCACGACGTTAGCGTTTATTATTTCAATAAGCTATTTTTAAGTCTTTTTGTAGGCTAACTAGACCGCTTCTTCACAATGTTACAAGTATGTTTTACTACGAAATAGTATGTGGATTTATATCAGATAAAATGCAAATGTGACATCAAACAAAAAAGTTTTACGGTACTCAAAACACGAAACTGGTTCTTTTAGATTCACTTTGACCGAATTATTTAACTGTTTATATGTTCGTGCAATATTAAAAATATTTAAACTACGTGTCGGTTGACGATGTAATTAAGTATATCAACCAATGAAGAAATGTTCACACTTACCAAGTAAACTAACTGGGGCCCAATCATAGCACCAATCCTACCCATCACACTAAGGGAGCCGAATCCAATATTTCTACAAGAAAACCACAAACTTTGATCAAATGATATAACTACACTCCTGGCAATGAATTTGATAAATATTATAATACTGCACGTATATAAACGCTGTTTGCAATTTAACCCTCGCCTAGCGGCTCGGGTTATATTTAAAAACTGCCGTTTATATAGGACCATATAACCTGTCAACAATCTTTATAACTAATAATATACATGTACATAAAAAGGAATCGAAAGGGAGACCATGATAAAAAAAAACATGGCTAACTAAACACAGAACATTCTCCATAGTGAACGTTTAAGAACTCTACACAATGTCATACATTAATCATTAGTGTGCTTAGATACATATATACCTATATATACATGTATTTTGCAATGAGCTACAAAACAACCTGTCCCCTTTACGTCGAACAACGATCTATGTAAACACAATATATCCTTGGTAACTATACTTCTCAGAATGGAAACATGTCACAGAAGGTGTAACACCGCTATAGATGGTTATTTTTGCTTTCTTGCCTTCTGTATGTAACACAGTTTTGCTCTTTTGCTTATGGTCTTTCACAGGTGTTAGGAAAATGACGTTTATAGTTTAATCCATGGAAGGGTATAATACATGTTTGTTAAACTAAGAGCACAGTCTGGAATCATTCGGGACTGCCTCGGCTATTATCTATAATATCCGAAGACTGACGGAAAGGGCCGAGTAGTTGCGATTGAGTCTGGAATTTGCTGAACACAAAAATGAGGCATAGAACTATGAAAAATGGCTGTGTAATAAAAAAAACAAAAAAGATAAAAAGTTCGAACCCACCTGACAACGGTTGGATACAGCTCAATGGTCATCGTCTGTACAGGACCCCAGGCTGTCGTGATTCCAATATTTGCTAATAGGGCGAATCCGTTAGTGAGAGCATCTCGATTCGGTGCATCTTAAACCCATAAAAAATGCATTGTAAACAGTATGCAAGAATATCTTACTAGAATATTTAGTTTAATCTACCAGCGTACCATATCGAGAAATACAGCTAAAGATCTGTTTTAATTGACTACGAATCTCGCTGTACAAATACATTGTTTTAAAGAAAATAACCTTTAAAATGTTGCCATGCATTCTGTATGCCTCCAGATAAGCCAAAATATTTCAAGAAAATCAAACTTGAGGAAAAATATACTAAATTTTAAGAAAGGTAAAAATATTGAACTTATAATTTACATGTAAAGTGCGATTTATGACTGGTCTTAAAGTATTATCACTATATTTCTACTGCATAACTAACACAGTAAGAGCTTCTTTTGCATAATTGACATCTTTTTGGTAATTTACGTTTGCAGAGTGTAACCTAACATCTTTGTTCACTTTACAATAACTTACTTTTAGATATATACAACAAATTCAATGAAAATTAACCATTTTGTTTTAAGTCGACACTCTCTAAACTTCGAAACCATATACGATAGAATACATAACATAACCGAAATAAGTTTGTAGTACAGCTATAACAAAGTCCCTGTATTACTTGAGACAAGAAAAATAATATGATTAAATGACATGTCAACATACCAATTGTTTGCACTATTCCGACAATGAAGCCGCTAATACCAACAGTTGTATAACACAGCATGGCCGTGAGTCTCCGCCCGAACCTTTATTGATATCAAAATAAAATTATTCAATTTGGTAAAAGCAATAATCATAATAAAATACACCGTGTGCTGAGGCTATCTAGTAAGCTTACAGAAACTTGGTGGTTCTCCCATATATCTTTGAAATAGTCGACATATGTGTGCACAAATGTTTCAGCTATGCAAATGTATTTAACATTTCCACATTTATTCCTGTTTCGATACGTTAATTATAGTTAAGACAGCACATCTAGTTTTTGATGCGGTACGATTTAGAGCACGTCCCTAACGTGATAAATGCATCAAGCTTGTTCATCACTAAGATCATATTCGTTCTGCGATGTTGACCAATATTATACTGCCCAATTAACTCATCTCTTGATTGTTTCATGCTGACTAATTTGGAGAAGTTCCTTTAATGTTCAGGAGATTTCAATTATGAGATTTTGATAACAAAAAATACAAGAATTAGGCTATCAGAAGTATAGAGCATGGTCAGGCAACACGGATGTGCACGCTAGCCTGGCTTTATCTTGATGACAAAGGCTGATCACTTCCGGTTCTAACAGGTTAAAGGTCAATATTGATACCTGTTTTGAAGCCAAAGAGCAATTCCTTTTGACGGTATACCGACAAGATTAAAGAGAAAGAAGTTGAAGAAAATGTTCCCTGACAAAGCCTGGATTCCATATTTGATGCCATAAGACACCAAGCCCAAACCCATCCTGAAATAAGGAAAACATTCTTTTTTAATCAAGTTGTTCAATGATAGTTGCAGTTCGTTATGGTACGTTATACTTGTGTTATGTTTTAATTAGTGCACATACAGAGAATTGACCTAACACGAGCATCCGAGTTCTCTAACTACATAACAGTAACATAACATCTTAATAAGATTATATTGAATTCTACAATAGGAAATAAAAAATATTTTAACGCATTACCGTAGAACTCAAGATATAAAAATCAAGAAGAAAACAAATACTTGACATCATGGCAGAACGTGTTCTTATTAGACTTTTGCAGCTTACTCCGATGCGGACAGCGGTCAATGGACTACTGATAATTTTCAGGGGTTTTCTCAAAATAATAATACTGCACATACTGGGATTCTACATATTACCTTTTTTTTTTTTTTTTTTTTTTTTTTTTTTTTTTTCGCTGTAACTTTTATTTAAAATAATAAAAAAGAATGGAACTTAACCCAAATAATTTTGGGTTCTTAATACACGTAAACATTCCTTTATCAAACATGAAATTAAACATTTGACCGTAGAAATGTGTCTTTAAAGTAGGACATTATAAGAGGAAAAAATCGTGTAGACAACTCAATTTACCGGACATTTGGTTCATTTTTTTTTAAAGTCGTGAATTGAAATTAATCTTTAAATAATCAGCAAGGAAACTACGACTATTGAATGGCAAGGTTAAGATACTGGACAAACCCAGTATGTCACTAAAAAAGATATGGCAGCCATGCTTGTTACGAAGAGGCCAATATAGGGGTGCAATTGAACACTATTAACTCAATAAACGTATTGATTCTTCATGACCCTTAAATGTATGAAACATTTTGATATTAAAATGGAATTCTGTTCTTTGTCATACATGTCATCATGTCTCATGTTGCAAAAGTCATAAAATCTTTTTTATTTACATATCATGTAGAGTTTCCTCCCATGGGCGTAACTCATTTCCTTATATGTTTTTTTAATTTGCTTTTCTTTGTAAAAGACAACAATGAGATACTGTTAGGACTAAATAGTAAATTTAAAATTACTTTTTATCATTAAAATATGTTACGATTGTCTCCTAAGGTAACGTTGAGAAGAATAAAATGTAAAACCTATATAAAAAACCCATTAAGGGCCTCCATATTCGGGCCTGCGCAGAACAGATTATTCCCCCGCATGACCAGGTCATGAAGTAACTAGTAAACAAAATGGCATGTAAGTAAATAAAGAATGGTATCAACAATATTTATCTAAGAGTGGTTTTGTTGTTATTTACTTTGAAATAGAATGTGTGTGTACGATTCAGACTGTATGATTTTTTAATTGAATCAAAAAATAAAGCACTATTCGGCAGGAACAGCTTTTGTCTGGTAAACTGATTGTCCGGCCAGTATAGATGAGAAAGTCCGATGTTCTGAACTTTGACTCTTTTCAGTTTACAACCATTTTGAGAAATTCCCCGCAACATTTGTTCGTTATCAGATGTCCACTGTCCGTGTCAGAGTAAGCTGCAAAACTCTATTTGGCAGAAATCGATAACAATCAAGAAAACATCTACTTTATATTGACAACAAACTTACCAATTAAATATTGAGAGGACAGTGTTTCGAATAAGAGCTTTTGATCTAAACAAGTCAACAACGGTGTATTTCCGGTCTTTTTTCACTTCCGGTTTCTCCATAAGATGGCCGACATCCACCTTATGGCGACGATTATATTTGGCGACTTTGTTGATCACTTCCAGCGCTTTCTCAGTCTTGTCGTGACCGATATACCATCGGAAGCTTTCGGGAATGATACTGCAGTAAAATAAATACACTTGATATTGTCTGAATACATCTTCAAAATAAAAACTTGTGAAAATTCGATAATCATCGACAAACCCAGTGCCTAGCAGTCCGATGAACCTTATCAAAAGACCCCGTACAGTAAAGGAGATGTTTAAGTGTCATAGAGGCTTCTTATGGAGTTATATTAAATGAATACAAACGGATATTGAAATACCGTAATACGTTAAACAGACTGTAGATACCACTATCGAAGTCAATCTTTCTTGTCAGTTCTTGGAAAACCGGACACAATGTACATTTTGTTCCTTGTTTCTATGGTTTCACACAATCATCGCGCAGATTGTTTTGTAAAGAAAGAAAACAACTTACAACCATGCAAGCAAGCATGGAATACCCATGATGCTGATAAGAAGCTGCATGTATCTCCAGTCCTGTAAAAGCCATGCACATAAAGCAAACACACAGCCTTCTATTGGCCATGACGGGAACCCGACAATCCAAACCCGCCATTTTGCTAGCGAGAATTCGGACAACAAACTGTACTGTGTCGTCAGAAAAAATCCTGCCCCCATGCCAACGAAAATTCTTGCGACTGCAAACATGACCCAGTTTACTGACAAGAATCCGACAAGGTTGAAAACTATTATTAGGACCATGGATGTGAAGAATGGGGGTTTCCTACCCACCAAGTCCGCTAATTGTCCAGCCATGATGTTTCCGGCGAGCAGTCCCGCTACTTGAAGCGTCATTATTAGACTTGGGATATAGTCGAGTTCGCATACTAATCCAAACTGGAAAAATATTTGAGCCGCGTCACGACAAAACCAACATAATGGGTTTGCGACCAGCATGGATCCAGACCAGCCTGCGCATCCGCGCAGTCTGATCAGGATCCATGCTGTTCGCTATCAGTTTCTCTACTTGTTATAGTGTTTGTAAGCGAACAGCATGGGTCCTGATCAGACTGCGCGGATGCGCAGGCTGGTCTGGATCCATGCTGGTCGCAAACGCACTATGTTGGTTTTGTCGTGACGCGGCTCATTTGTGTAAACTTTATTGAATTATATATAGATCCAATCTGACTGAAGTTCAGACCTTCTTATGTTTAGAAAATAGATATCAATTTTGAGTCCTATGCTATAAAACTAACTTTAGGACTAAATGTACTTGCACGTACATTTTTGCAGACCTTTCAATAATCGTCATATATTTTTTGAATTTAGACTTTGTATCAATTCACTCATCCTAGGAAGTTGAGAAATGCAATAAAATGCATGCTGTTTGACAATGTTTAAATGCATTGCTAATCGGAAAATGAAGATGTAACATAGTGGTAAAAGTTATTTGAAAAGCAAAATTGTTTCTGATTTTGGCTCAGACTTTGAACTTTCTACAAAGCGGAACTCTGATGACGTCAGTTGCACAAAGAGTTGAAAAAAAAATGCAACCTACCTCACTGACAACTGTTTTAAGATGGCCCTCAAAAACGAAATTTGAACATTTCGTGTCATTGAGAATGGTACACGCTTTATATGGGCATATGTTTATCTCAGACCCATTGTGCACAGTCTGGCACGAGGAACTGTTGTTTAGAACGATAGTGTCTGTACAACGCCATGGCGGAGTTGCCGAGATAATAACAGTTGAAAGAGTACTGAAGCAGACGATTGATTTAATCACGTGCACAATAACGCTCATACGGATTTGATAACGCCCACATCCTCCAAGCTCCTCTATGATCTTGTCCGGTTTAGCTGGAGCATCCATCTCAATTTTGAATGTCACGTGATACACGCAGCTGATATTCTGTTCCTTGCAATATAGTTACATTGTTTTGCAAAGTATGTTGGGTTTTTTCCCATCAAAATATGAGTATTATATTTCATGAATGATTAAATAAAAATATCCATCCCCTATCCTTTACATTGCATTCATCCCTCAGTTGTAAAGCCACATCCAATAATTCATTCATTTAAAATTTATTTATTTATCTATTTATTTATCTATTTATTTATCTATTTATATATATTTATCGAAAAAGAGTAACACTATAAAATATGTATACAGAAAAAATATAAAACAAGAGCTTACCTTACAACTGATCCTTTTGTCTTGATAAAAAATTCTGAACCTGACATAATTAACTGTTCCTTTTCAACATATACTATCTTCATTTGTACATCACTTAAAGAGTGAGAAATTCACCGGCATGACCAAATTTAAATTTACTTATTCAAAAGCATAATAGTTGATTATAAATCTTACTTTTTATGAATAGATTACACCATTGTCTAGTTTAGTTTCGCTGCATTAACTTCATCTTAAATGAATGCTCCTAACCTTTGGAGAAATGATATCATGGGGGTCCAATCGGTAGGCCTGATACAATACTATATATATTCTGTTTTAAAGATGTAGCAGATCCTTACACTGTTGAAAATACGATCTGGGTTCACTAACAATTATCATCATTATATCGTCATCATCATCATCATCATCATCATCATCATCGTAATCATCATCATCAACAAAAACAACAGTTATAACTCGAAGTCACGTCATATTGCATTATTTGATTCAGAATAACTTTCAGACAAATATTCTAGCTAAATAATGAATGCCGTTATACAATTTCCATTTAGAAATAAGTTCACAATAAATGAGAATCATAATTTTTGACATGTGCACACTTTTTAGTCCAAAAGTTTATCCGAAAAGGGGTAGTTTTTTTGACTTTTGATCCCAGGTTCAACCCAAAAAAAGACACCGTTGGGCTAAAAGATGATATTTTTTTATAGAAACTTTCGGTGCCCCTTAGATTTGCAGGCCATTGAAATCTAGAGTTACTTTAAACAGTTCGCTGTAAATTTGAATGTAAATGCGGCATATCGATGGTAACGAACGTGTTGCGTAGAAAAAAAAAGACGCTGTTGAACAATACCCAAACGGTAACGTTAAGAACCATATACGTACAACTCAACTTTGAAATGCACAAATTAAAGCAAATTGATGTTATTATTATTATTCTTCTTATTATTATTATCATTAGTAGTAGTAGTAGTAGTAGTAGTAGTAGTAGTAGTAGTAGCAGTAGCAGTAGCAGTAGCAGTAGCAGTAGCAGTAGCAGTAGCAGTAGCAGTAGCAGTAATTATTATTATTATTAATATTATTATTCTTATTATTATTATCATTAGTAGTAGTAGTACTAGTAGTAGTAGTAGCAGTAGCAGTAGTAGTAGCAGTAGCAGTAGCAGTAGCAGTAGCAGTAGCAGTAGCAGTAGCAGTAGTAGTAATTATTATTATTATTATTATTATTATTATTATTACGTAGGGCCTACACTGCGTAAATTTGTACTATTTCTAAAACTTATTAATCGATATCAATCAACTTTGCAACTTCAATAGCATAATAATTTTGCATTATACTCTTAACTTATTATTGCATTTTGATCATTTCAAATGGACTTATCGACAATGAAAATTCACTGTTGAGTTCACAATATGCACAATATCTACTAGCAAATCCAAATAAAAAGAAGTGTCATTACAATGGGCACGTCGTCTTATTACCAAGAGCAGACTGGGCATCATTATTTTACAGATGAATCATTTTTCAACCTGTATGAAAATGATGTTCGCAACACGCCTCCAGATTAATGTTAATTTTCATTAAAATTTTGGAAATGTATTTAAAAGTTAAATAATGTTAGGTGATCAAATAAAGGAATTAGCATATTGCAATCGCCCCTTACAATCCACGAAAATTACCAAAAAAGTGGTCAAGATATGCAAAAACAGCCCTTATACTGCGTTAGTAACGCAGTAGAAATAGGGTGATAAAATACTGCAAAATCGGTGTTAATTAAATCCGCACATGTAAAATATGAATTGGATCTTGAATGTTTTACCGTTCTTAAAAGTTTAGTGCATTTTTCTCAATATTGATTTTCCTGAAATATTTGGCTCATCTGGAGGCGTGCAGCTTTAAAAGTTCAGAGTGACTGTATTGTATAGAAGGCCATAGATTTTGCGTCGAATCCGTTGTGATTTTGGGAGGGATCGCTATGACGATACAACCAACGGAATACACCTCACACATTAAAAGCGTAGCATGCGGCTGATGCAGGATGGAGCACCTTGTCACAGAGCACCGTGAGATATCATGGCATTGTTGGCCAACCATCAGATCGACGTGATACCATGGACCGCTTGATGTCTGGATCTTAATCCATTTAAACATATTTGGGATATTTTGAGCAATATAGCATTTAAAAATTTGAACTGAAACGTGAGAAAGTGAGTGTTACACCATCTATTGAGATTTAAATGATGACATACTGTTTTCAAAATGGTCTACTTATGATCCACGTCTTGACAATTAAATCTGATTTTACTTGATATGCTGTTGTTTCCTTGTGTCATATAGTAGAAAATTCTTACATGTTACATCTTATGACAATTTGTTTTACTGTAAGTTCATTGTTTGTTTGCCTTCTTGTTTCAGAGCGTTAAAATATGTGAACTAAGGGGAGCTCAGTATTCATTTTAACATTTTAAGGGGACAAACTTTATCGCATGATTTGAATCTTATTTTTTATTTTGATTATCTATTTATTTATTTTATTATAATTTTTTGTTCGCCAGTGTTATCAATTTGATCCCATTATGAACTTAGACTGCTTCGAAGAAAGTGTAGGCCCTGCATAATCAATATCACATAAATGTGTACGCAGTATCTTGATTTTTTGAGAGTGTACGCAGTATCGTAATGTCTATTTCCTGTAAATAGTTCGTTTTAAGACATTTTTCGTAACTTGTTACAAATGAAATATTAGAAAGATTGAAAATATATTTATGAAATAGATTCTACATCAAATAAACTAACTCCCAGTTGTTTCAAACTTTTAGTTTAATCGGCAATTTCTCAATTTCTGTAACATTTCAACGCTTGGTGTACGCAGTATCCAGAATCAAAATCGAATATAACTCAAAATACTGACGAGAAAGGGAAGACCTGTGTCAAGGCATTTTGAATATTAAAACTAGAAGTAAGGACATCTTCTTTGCAAAAGAAATTAAATTCAAATCTATTCTGATTGTTTTACAGGACTCGTTTTTGTTTAAAATACTTGTTGAAAAAGTGTTCGCGGTATCAGAATTTTGAGGCTACGCGCGCATTTTATGTAAAGCAAAAATTAAATTTAAAGAAAAGAAATGATTTTAAAAACGCAATTCTGTCACAGTAATGTGTATGTCTATCCATATACAGAAAGTTTAAATTGAATTCTGTCAAAGTGGACTTTGAACGTAATGTGTGATTAGAATGTGCAATATTATGATATTGATCTTCTGTCTTGAAAGTGTCAATTTAAAATTGTTTGAGACATTCAAAAATTTTGAACTTTGAACTTTGAACTTTGAACTTTGAACTTTTATTTCAAATTCTAGGCCTCTGAGAGGCATCAGAACACAACATATTAAACATGAACAAATGACGTAATACAAATTTGCTATATAACATGAACAAATGACATGATACAGATTTGCTATGACTAGATAAACAGAAAATTATCATATCAGACTAAATTTGAGAAATATCAGACACTGAGCCATTTCTAACACATAGGTGATAAAAATACATGTTAGCCTTAAGAAACATAATATTATACTACACAATACTATTTACTATCAAAATGTATACATATATTACACAACCTCGTTTATCATTTGAAAACATGCATTACTTTCCTGCAATAAACAGCAAGTTTAACAATTCTTTGTTCACTTATGGCCAAATTTGGCATAGTGGACTAATTCGCTCTTGAAATGTATATCTATAACTCTACATTTACTACTTTGCCTTAGATTTAAGTTGCCTAAAATGCGCAACTATATATTTTAATAATTACTATAATTACATCTTTATCTTTTATTGGATCATAACTAGAGTAGAGATAAAAGAGTGGTCCGATGTTTGCTTACAGTTTAGGTAGAAATATAGATGCGTCACGAAGAGCCGACAATGAATCATGTATGTATTCGTGTGTAAATAAATATCATGACGTCATAACATGGCTGTCTTAATTTTTCGGAGGAGGATGTGAAACAGAACTATTTTGTAAATTTCAACATTACATAGATATCCTGATAGTTATTATCAAATATATGAATTAAAGGTAATATTCTTTATCGATACTTTATTTTTCACTCGTGTAGTACGTTAGTATTTGCCGTAAGCGGAAACGTTTGCGAAAGTAAAATAATCTAAAGTTAACTCATCACTGACATCAGTCATCTATTCAACAGTTCAATTTATCATCGATATTTTGTCAAAAGTGGTCAAGGGTCTTCTAATTAGAGTACTGGATGTCACAGAAGTCATCTTTGGAATTGTTTAAATGAGAGGAGTTTTGTGTTCCACTCAATCCATTGTATAAAATTTATTATTATTTATTTTAATAATTTGCAGGTTAACTGAATAATACTTAAAAGACTATATCTATAAGACATCTATGTTAGTGAAGTTGTGTCATTGGCTGCTAGGGTGACAACTAAGGTCCCCACGGTTACACATTTAAACATATTAGTTTCAATTTTCATTCGCAAACGTTTACAGTATATTTTATTGTTTAAACAAAATGACCATACAGTGTATTGTAATCGTTGCCGGTAATCATGAATTCTATCAATTCTAATTGATTTATTCCAAAGTAGAAAACGGAAAATGGGTGTTTACAAACCTCCACACAGCATCACTGTGCAATAATCGCTCATGAAATATTACATTTTTGGTTAAGTTCATTTTCCTTTGATGTTACTAAAGAGTGAAATGGGGATAAAATGCAGAAATGTGTGCCAACTCCCTTGCGATGAGCCTTGAACATAATTTTTTTGTACAATTATTGAATGGAAAGTAAGTCATCATTTGGCAACTCAGATACATGGTGTAGCATGGTATATAGAAGTATCACCATTTAAACTGTATCTTTCAGTTTTTACTAATCGTGTAAACGTTTACAAAAAAATGTAAATAAGGGGGCCTTAGTGACAACTGCATGTACAGAAGTTATAGTTCCTTGCCAAAGTGATATATAGCAACTAGTAATGGGTAACTGCTTGACAGCCTGCCAAGGAAAACTGCATTCTGGTTATTTCAATGTGGCTTACGGCTTACTGCTGTGGTCTGGAGGTTTATCTACCAAAACCACCACCACGACCAATTATGTCAAACCCCTCATGGTGTTTCCAATCTAATACAATGCTACTAAAGCTAATTACTGTGACATGAAATGTAATATATGCAACTATCTCCCACTGTCCCAATTAGGTGTCATGAGAGTGAAATCATCACCATTTGAAATATATGCTGTTCCACACCATACGTTTTTGCAGCAAGTTGGAAACAACTGCAATTGTAATTAATTTAATGTCTAGGAATACACGGTCTGTTTCAACTTAATACAAGTTCTTCATTTTGCATTCTTAAATCTCCATAGATCTCCATGTATTAAAATTTAAGCTATAAATATGCAATGATTTAGAACTGTGATTGAAAAACACATGGAGATATCAATTATATTTTAACAGTTTTATTTTTTGTTACAGGTCTACTTTATACATAACACTTATAAGGATTGATTTGTTAAAACAATAATCATGGCAAGTTACGGTAGAGGTTCGTTTGACCAGTTTTCATCTTATCAAGATACTGGATCTTCAGGTAATTAAAATTTTATTGTTTAAACCTATTGGTATAAGGAAACATGTTTGTGTCCGCCCCCCTGTATAGCACAAAATCAAAACCACACTGTGTTTGACAGCAAATATTTTAACTTTTATGTTATTGACTGAGGTAGTGAACCACTTAAATTGTCCTTTCATGACAGATAATTAAAATTTTAACATCTGTTGCACTTTTCAGTATTACTTAATGTTGGCGTTAGTAGAATATTCTACCATTAGAATAGACATTATCTGGAACTCGGCAAATGTGGGTTTTTCCTAGCTAGGTACACTCTTTTACTGTTTCTACCCATCACAATAGATTAGTCAACCTGTTGCGCTTATTTTCGAAGCTGAAACTGTAAAAGTTTGTTTGTACCTACCGATTATCTGGGGGGAAAACCCAAATATTCTTACTTCCGGAGTAAGTCTATTAGATTTTGAAATGATTAACACAAAAGAAATAATTTAAGTAAAAACATCTATTAAAAATAATAGGTAGTTAAAACTAAAGGGATGTCTCGTTCAGTTGATCATACATTTTTACAACATTTATGAAAAGATAATATTTTATTAATATAATTAACAAAAAAAGTTTATGGGTTCATACCTAGTGTTTATTTAATAATTCCATGATTTGTTTTGGATTATAAAAACAAAATTAACTGTACAGTTGTTGTTTTGTTGTTTTCACAGGTGGAAATGATAGTACCAGATTGGCACAGTCTGTTGGAAACAATATACAGAAAATATCTCAAAATGGTATAACATAGCTTTACTGTTGTTTATTTATGTTTCACAAAGGCTTTTATGTGTATAATATAGGATTTTAGAAGAGTCATACATGTTTCACATATTATCATACATGTTTCACATAAACATGTAGCTGTATGCCTAATACTAAAATACATAGTAGTATTTGTTGTAGTAAATATCATGTATTCATTTTATTCATAGTTCTTTACTGGTCTTTTAATTATTTTTTTTCTTGAAAAATTTATTATTGAACTTTAGATTACTACTGAATCCTTTGAGTATGATTAAACATATAAAGATTTTAGATTTGTTAGCTTACTCAGGTTTATCTTGGAAACAGTTCAGTTATAGGGTTAACTTAGGGTTATGTGTAATTTAGTATGCAGTGTATTAGGTAACATAGAATATATATATAGGATCAAAGAAATTCTAAGAAACGTAGTATTTCTCTATTTATTTCAGTTAAACAGTTGGAGAAGCTTGTTCAGCAGATTGGAACACCTCAGGATTCTGAGGAAGTGAGAGACAGAGTGTAAGTATCTACGTGGTACTGAAGAGTCAAGACTAAAGATCCACTGTTTACAATTTTCATGCTAAACTTAAACTAAAAACCGAAGGGAAACAATATTGTTTAAATGGTTGTAACTCAAAATCCTCAACCCTGTATTTAAATTGCTAGTTTGATTAGAATAGTTGAGTACACTGTCCTCTGACAGCTCTTGTTTACAAATAACCATTGCATTTTGACTAATTGAAAAACGTTACAAGAATCAACTGTGAAACACATGTTCTTGTTAAACTAAGGAATCGCCCAGCTTCACAGTAATTATGTTTGAAATAATTATGTTTGGATTGAAAACATTAAGATGAATATTAAATTTATGTGACAGTTATCAATGTTAATTTGGTCCTTTCTGTTACAGTAAAAAACCCTTGAAAACCAGATCTCAAAGTAAACCAGAATCCTCCAGTGAACTGGACATCTCATCAGGGTCCCGGAGTTTTCCTTTTTCTATTTTTCATTGGATAAAAATCCACAACAAAAACCGGAAAATTGACATTTAAGAATGTCAGTGCCTTTAAATTCTCAGTAAAGAGAAAACTGGGGAATTTTTCCACCCGCCTTAAACCGGACACTTTGGGTGTGGTCCTGACTTAATGAGTTTTTTACTGTATTTAATTTACACACCATTCTGTAATTGAAATTTAAATGTTTTGTTTTTTCAGTCATCAGGTTGTACATTCCACCAATGCCATAGCTAAAGATACAAATAAAGACATGCAGACACTGGCACATCTACCAGCACCTGCTGATACCCAACAAGCGGTATAGTTACTTTTTACATTCTTCTAAATTTCAATAAGTACAGTGGAACTTTTTTTAGTGGAACTTCAAATTAGTTGATTTTCTCGATGTGTTGAAGTAAAAGGAAAGTCCCAATTTTTCCCCCTATATATTCCTTATAAAAACCTATATATGAGTCGAAATTTTATGTTTCGAATTTTTCAATGTGTGACTGTCGAAGTTGTTACGCAAGTCCCTTCAACTTTGTCTTACCGAAGTTGTACTGTATATTTTTTCAGGTTATTATATTTTAATGAGTTCAAATGCAAGAATGTTGTTATTCACAAGTTTAGTGTTATGAAAAATTATTAATATATTAAATAAATCTTAATGTTTCATGTATACATCAATTGATTTTATATTTATGTAACTTGTTGTGATTGCACATATGAAAACTAAATAAACACAATTGTTTTTATATGTATGAAGGCTGTCTTATGTAATCATGTCATTGCATTAAAATTAAGCAAGATTTACAGATCAATGTGGGAAGTGGACTTATCTATGATGTATATGATATTAAATGATTTTGTAGATGATGTTAACTGTAATGTGACTGTGGTATATGCAAGTGTGTAGCTGCATTTATATACAAGATAATGATTATAGTATATTATAATAAGGTAAAGCACACCTTTGACCTGTAGATTGTCTGATGCATATAATTAAAGGTTTATTGTATTAGTTAATGATGATATAATGAAGTCAGCTTTTCCTGAAACCACTACAAGATTAACATATATGATGTCAGTCATGGACAATACAATGAAATCAGCCTATCATGAAGCTAACAGTGAAATTATTAGTTATGTTTATAATTCTGAATATTTTAGCGGCAGTTAAAGATGCAGAAAGAACGTTTAACTGAACAATTTAGTGACATCCTAAAGAATTTCCAGACCATTCAGAGGACGGCAGCAGAAAAAGAACGCGCCAGTATTTCCCGAGCGAGAGCTGCGTCCAGTTCTAACTATGTAAGTATTTATTATGTTTTAATATAGGTAACTTGCATAGTTAAATGTTGTTACAATGTTTAGAAAGCTTTGCTAGTTAGTTTGTTGCTTGGAATGTTGTTGGTTTTTTGTATGTACATGTTTTTCCATTTATATATAAAAATATGCCAGCTAGATTTGCTTTTCTCCTTGTTAAAGGACAATGCATCCTTTTCAATTAATTAACAATGCATTAAAACATTTATTTTCAATAAAATATATTTTTTATGTCTGCACTCATTAAACTTTAGAGAAAAAAAGCATATATATAATGTAGGTACCTTTTCTGACAAACAAAAATTAACTATAACTAAATTTATGTAGAGTCAACATCGAGGCCCGTTAATAGATTTCTCGGTAAGTAGTTGTATGATCTTAGAGTTTCTAAATCTCTCCTGGAGTTTTGTTAAGGGAGTGCTTTATAGCTTCTAACTTTTGTTTATGCCACCACTTGCTGTTTCTTTTTACATTCCAAATTGTTTAAAATATATCTCCTACATAGTTCACTTTAATAACGATAGTTTATGGAAGAATGAATCACTATACCACTATACTGTGCAAATCAACCATGAACTTCAGATTCTAACATCAGGGCTCTTTTCACAGGTTGGGGAAGCAGCCCTGCCCTTAATTTTTGGGGAAAATAATAAGAAATATTTGCAAAAGGGGAAGAATAAACTTGATGTAAATTTAATTTTTTGGGAAAATTGCATGATTTTAAAGAAATTTTCTTTCCGGAAGAAGCCCTATAACGAGCCCTGCTATAGAAAGGTAAAAAAGCCCTGAACATGTTTATGACTGTATGATGCTATTCAGCTAGCTAATGAATGTTAGGTAATTTTACTTAGGTGCCCAACCATGCTTGAAAGGGCAACTGATGTTTTCCTTCCTCCCTTCAGTGAAGCTGAAGAGTCACCATTAATTATGACCGTTAAACTTTCAGTGTTGGTTAAGGCACAAACAAACAAAAATAAACACCCTTTTTAGCTCGACTATTCAAAGAATATGAGAGCTATTGTAGTCGCCCCGGCGTCGGCGTCAGCGTCCGCGTCGGCGTCTGCGTTGGTTAAAGTTTTTTGTAAAGTCAAATATCTCAATTATTACTTGAGATATTCAATTGAAACTTACAATACTTATTTATAGTAACAAGCTACATCAGATTGACAAGTTGGATAACTCTGCCTACAATATTGACAGAATTATGCCCCTTTTTAACTTAGAAATTTTGGTTAAAGTTTTTTGTAAAGTCAAATATCTCAATTATTACTTGAGATATTCAATTGAAACTTACAATACTTATTTATAGTAACAAGCTACATCAGATTGACAAGTTGGATAACTCTGCCTACAATATTGACAGAATTATGCCCCTTTTTAACTTAGAAATTTTGGTTAAAGTTTTTTGTAATGTCAAATATCTCAATTATTACTTGAGATATTCAATTGAAACTTACAAATACTTATTTATAGTAACAAGCTACATCAGATTGACAAGTTGGATAACTCTGCCTACAATATTGACAGAATTATGCCCCTTTTTAACTTAGAAATTTTTGGTTAAAGTTTTTTTGTAAAGTCAAATATCTCAATTATTGCTTGAGATATTCAATTGAAATTTAAAAATACTTTTTTTTATAGTAACAATGTACATCAGTTTGCAAAATTGCATAACTCTGCCTGCAATATTTGCAGAATTATTTGCCCCTTTGAAACTTAGAAATTTTGGTTAAAGGTTAAAGGTCTTCAAATATATTTACTTGAAACTTAACACATGCACAGCACTTAGGGTCATAATTGGAGGGTCATAATTGTATGTCACTGACCAAGTTCCATAACTCTATCTTGCATTAAGGCTGATTCATATCCCCTTTTCTACTTAGTCTCTTGGTTAATGTTTACATGCAAGTTTTACATATCTCAATAACTATTTAAGATATTTATTTAAAACTTCACATATGCATTTAGGGTCATAATTGTAGCTCACTGACAAAGATCCATAATTCTATCTTGCATTTAGGCTGATTTTTCTCCCCTTTTTCAACTTAGAAATTCATGGTAAAGTTTTGCTTGTAAGCTGTTATCTCAATAACTACTGAAGGGTTTGTGCCTTTTTTGGGACAATTTTATGCATTCATAATAATAAAGCAGTTATTTACTTGATAAAACATCTTAATAACAAGCCTTTGCACCTTTTCTGTCAAATTAATGTATTCATAGGTAATTAGTATTATTATACTCAATAAAACACCCTCGTGACATTACCTTCCAAATAGTCAAGCCAATACTGTATAATTAGACTCTCTCTAAGGCCTATAACATGAATTTATAAAAAAAAATTAGCCCTTTGTGAACTTAAAAAATTTAACATTATCAAGGCTCTTTTACTATCAAGCACTTAGAATAGTCGAGCGTGCTGTCCTACCGACAGCTCTTGTTAATATTCCATTTCGATGATTGACTGCAAAACTGCAGTAAATTATATGAAATAAAAAAGGACTTACAACAGTTTTGTGATCAGTCCTTGATTTAATGTTTTGTATTTTTAAACACTGTGTTTCGGAAATTGTTTATTTAAAAAAAAAATGATATCTTATAATTATATCAACAACTTAGTTTGCATGTTATAATACAAAGTTTAAGTATTTGTTTGGTGAAACTTTTCTTCTGTTAATTTTTGGCTTCTGAAAACTCCTAACTGAACCTTGAAAATTTAAAAAAAAAAAGGTTTCCACCATCAGCTTAGCTTTAAGGGCACCAGACAGATAAGATTTTCATCAAGCAGTTAAATTAGAAAGTTGCCGTACAAGCTGTACAGTGTATGTGATATTTAAAACAAAAAGTGAAAAGATTGTCCATATAAATTTAGACTTCTATATTGAAATTATGAATTAAACAGTTTATTGTAAACTGGCTTAATTCTGCATGGCAATGTGTTTACCTCCAACCTCAAATGAAACCTATTTTGTCTATGTTACAACTTTGATAATATAATAATATATCTGTGAAATGAATGTATCTCTAATGCCTGAATTTTAGACAACTTTTAAATTATTTAAAATAAGGTTATTCAACTTGTTGAGAATTGATATACATGTAATTTATGATACAATAATATATCATTCTATCTTTTTACTGCCTGCTTTTATTTTTGTTATCAGTTCTCATGATGTACTTCTTTTGAAGTATTTACTGTTATGCAGGGCAAAGTATTAACTGTTATGTAGGGCAAAGTATTTACTGTTATGCAGGGCAAAGTATTAACTGTTATGTAGGGCAAAGTATTTACTGTTATGCAGGGCAAAGTATTTACTGTTATGCAAGGCAAAGTATTTACTGTTATGCAGGGCAAAGTATTTACTGTTATGCAGGGGCAAAGTATTTACTGTTATGCAGGGCAAAGTATTTACTGTTGTGCAGGGCAAAGTATTTACTTTATGCAGGGCAAAGTATTTACTGTTATGCAGGGCATAAAAATGGTATATTTATTATTATTATTATTATTATTGTTATAATTATTATTATTATTATTGATTTATTATTATTATTTGGGATATTGCTTGTTTAGAAAGGTTATACAACAAAAGTCTGTGTGATAAACTTCATAAGGGGATGTTTAAATTTTCATAACTTATGTGTATATAATAACTGTCTTTTTCAAAGTTTATCAACAAGTGAACTTCTTGATAAAAGAGGGGTTTAGACCCCCTCAAAATGTTGGAGGTTGATAGACTGCATAAAACTGCATGCTGGGCTGGCTCTGGTAACAGTCAAATGGTTTGTTGCCACTCACACACAATATGTCAGGCTTGAGTTGGAGGAGAATCATTTATGTTTCCTTTTTTTGCTTGGCCAATATGGTTATCTCTCAGGTATTGAGGGTAAACAAAATCTAAACATTTACAAATTATGTTTTCAGTAAGCCACTTAAGATAAAATTAATTATTGTGCTTTAACTGATGAAAATAATTTTGAATAGTATAGAGAGAAATAAGGGCATTTCTGAAGTGCAAACTAAATTTATATGTACGTTGTTACCTTTGAAAAGTGAAAATAAACTTTCCTCCCTCCTTGTTTTGAATAACCGTCAACTTCTAATTGTAAAATATTTCCTTTTATTCATAATAATGAGTGTTGTACTGTGAATCAGGCGATCTGAATTCAATTCCCAGACAGTACAGGTCGCTTTGTGATTGATCATGAAATCCTTTCTACGGGCATTCACATTGTACCTTTGCTCTGTCATGTACAGAAGTTATCTGTTCCTTGCGAATGTGAAGGCAACTACATGTAGTACTGGTAAACTGCTTGACAGTCTGCCCAGGAACGATGCAGTGGCTAAACTTTCTTTGTGGCTTACTGCAATGATCCAGAGTGAAAACTACTGAGTGAAACTACGAACGCTACCGCCAAATAAAAATTATGTTAAATTGATCTTACAGTGATGTTTTTTCTTCTTCATATTTCACTCATACTTTATTGTTACCTGAATATTTGAGAGAAAAAAAAAATCTTTCTCTCAATGGATACAAATCATCAAAGCTATTCATTCCATAGAAACAAATATTCACCTTCTTTATCATATTATGGTGTAAGATGCATGCAAGTTCCTAGAGAAATACCAGGAAATCACCCTGGAAGGTTTTAATATACTCAGATTTCCCACAGGATTATTGTAAATTTTTATTGCAAGTGAATAATGTTTAAGTTTGATTTATCATAATTGCATTTAGATAATTCATTGAATAAAGAATAAATGATATAATTTTAAGTTGTTGAAATATTTAAATATTATTAGTACATAGTGTTGTAATTTAAATTATGCATGATTAAATGACCATACATGTACATGGTATTCTTTACATTAGTATTTAGAAACCTATGGGGCGCCCGTGGCCGAGTGGTTAAGGTTGTTGACTTCAAACCACTTGCCCCTCACCGCTGTGGGTTCGAATCCCGACAGGGACTTTGGATTCTTTCATGTGAGGAAGCTATCCAGCTAGCTTACGGAATGTCGGTGGTTCTACTCAGGTGCCCGTTCGTGCCTGAAATAATGCACGGAAGGGCACCTGAGGTCTTCCTCCACCAGTAAAGCTGGAACGTCGCGATATGACCTATACTGTGTCGATGTGACGTAAAACCCAAAACAAACAAACAAATTTAGAAACCTGATATACTTATAGGCTGGTTTATTTTCAAGTTATAGCACTTTATAAAGCACATGAGTAAGCAAATATTTTTAAATAAAATTATAATAATAATAATAATATCATAAAAATCAAGGCATAAAGCCCTTTGTGATAAGTAACCTAATTTTTCCAAAAAATCTTTAAAGTAAGATATTTTTAATGTAAGAAATATTTTATTTTTTTTATAATGCAGGTGAAACTTTGAATGTTGAATGTAAAACATAACAATATTGCCTATTTTTATCACCGAAATGCTGCCCTGTTTTGAAGGGACAACAGGAAATATCTGTATAATTTTACAAGTTATGGGTCATTTCTGGATGTAGCTCATACATTGTACCATAGGCTAGTTTAAATACACTTATTTTATTCATTTTACAACATTTTTTCTTTTAGAAGATTTTGTTAAGTTATCATAAAACATTACAAAAAGTATGGACTCAAGAGGACTCAAGAGGCGTTCTGCTTTATTTTACAGTTATAATATTATGTTGAAGAATGAAAAAAACAATTTCTGGTTAACAACTTACTATAACAAGTAAGTATACTGAGATAAAAAGAGATATTTTAAGATTTTAAAACACCCGTTTTGAGAGCCTTATGTAAAAAGAGGAATATCTAGCTTTCATCACAGTAAAAAAAGATACATTAATCATTGATGATATAAAAAAAGTTATAATTTTGTATTTTCAGTCTGGTTTTGGTGATGAGCCACAAGATGACCAGTTTTCTAAACAAGGGTAAGAATATAAACTATTGTAAATGTTAACATGAATAATAATTTGCCAATGTTATCAGTCATCACATCTGCTACATGTCTATAATAGACATGTACTGCTTCCAAGTTTAAAATGTCCGTTAATATTTTAATCCTTTGTAAGCCCAGTTGCTCATTAGTGAGAATATTATTGATATGGACAGTTTTGTTTGCGAGTTTGAATCTCAGATGAAGCACATGGTGTTCTTGTTTTGTTTCTTAAAAGTAAATACCATATGTCTTGATATATACATTTTGCAGGTTATTATTGCAGTTACAAATATTATCCTTTGGTACACTAAAGATATAATGTAAATAATGTATATACAGATACTGTTTGATGACTGTTTGAAATTTAAATGAAAGGAAAAAAGACAGTTGTTCAGAATGACTCACTTGAGCCGCCTCACGACAAAACCAACATAGTGTGTTTGCGATCAGCATGGATCCACTCTGAGACCAGCCTGCGCGTCAGCGCAGTCTGATCAGGATCCATGCTGTTCGCTTACCAACCCTATTACAGGTAGAGAAACTGATAGCAAACAGCATTGATCCTGATCAGACTGCGCAGATGCACAGGCTGGTCTGGATCCATGCTGGTCGCATGTTGGTTTTGTCATGACATGGCTCACTTATCTCTGGTTGGCACTTATTTTGATATTGTACATTGCAGGTATTCACAAACAGCCCAGGTGTTACAGATGGAGAATGATGTTGACCTTGAAATGATTCGGGAGAGAGAATCAGCCATTAAACAGCTGGAGGTAAATTATTTCTTAATTCTTTAAAATGCCAGAGGTAAATGTTGACTTGCCTAAATCCTGTGATATAGAGAAATGTCAGTCTGTACATTTTGAAGACCAGAATTTTGATGTATGGGATTTACTTTTAGCTGTTAAATAATTTTGTGCATTTCTCTGCAGTTGAAGTTATGTCATATTTGATTTGATGTTTTTTTTCCTGGCATATGCTAGTAGTTCCCCCCTTTTGCATATTACGCAGTCTTGAGTCATGGCACTATACTTTTAGCTGTTTAATTTTTGTCATTTCTCTGCAATCTCTTATGTCATATTAGTTTTGATTAATGTTTTCTCCCTGACAATAGTTACCTCCCTTTGTACTGAAGACCCCATTTGCTAATTTAATATGATTATATGAGCCGTGTCACAACAAAACCAACATGGTGAGTTTGCGACCAGCATGGATCCAGACAGCCTGAGTATCCGCTCAGTCTGATCAGGATCCATGCTGTTCGCTATCAGTTTCTCCACTTGTAATAGAATTGGTAGGCGAACAGCATGGATCCTGATCAGACTGCGCGGACAAACCCATTATGTTGGTTTTGTCATGACATGGCTCATATATTTCTATTAGTAGTTATGAGTCCTTTGAAACAGGAAGTAGCTTCTTGAAAGACATCTTACAAAGTGATATTGTTTGAATACTGCTATTATTTATTGATCTGAACAACTATATACATGTATTGATGATAGTAATCCCTATATCCTATATCAATAATTATTCATACACAATGGAGGTGGAAAAGGTACTCTTTGATATATTTTTTTCCAATTAAGATCTTAATCTGTCATTCTCATTACTTAAGGTAGTCTTACTGTAATGCTTTTCTGCCAAAAAGTTCTAACATTGGCCAATATCGTAGCAAATTAGTTATTTTTGGAACATTATTTTTTACAAAATTTTAGGCATTAGATTATTTACAATCACTCATCCTTTTTCGCTATAAACTAAATTCCGGTTATAAACAGTTAAAAAGTATTGAATACTGAAGATTGTGAAAGATAACATTCCTAAAATGAGCGAGATTTTACGATATTGGCAGATGTTAAAAAATTTTTGGTGGGAGAGCATTGCAGTAAGACTTCCTTAAAATACCCAACTTGTTATCTGTTCTCTCACTTTCTCTCACACTCTTTCTTTTATTCTTTCACACACACTAACATTTTATATTTTATGTTTGTAGAGTGACATTATGGATGTTAACCAGATATTTAAGGACTTGGGCATGCTGGTTCATGAACAAGGAGAGGTCTTAGGTAAGATTTTTATGCTCTGATGATGATGGGGTTGGTCGGTATATATGTATTTCACCTCTTTCTTGTCCAGTAAATAACTTGAAAGGGAGTTAATCATGTTTTATGAAGCATGGAAGGGACATTGCTTATGGCCAGTAGATGACCCCTATAGATTTTGAGGTCAGAAGGTCAAAGATAAAGGTCACAATGGCTGATCAATAAATAGGGATAACTTTGGCCTACAGTACTAAAACTGGATGTGGATCTTTGTCATGGTTGTTAGCTAACTCAAAAAAGATTTTGAGGTCAGAGGTCAAGGTCTCTGTGGCTTTGACCACTAAAATATGTTTAACTAATAACTGGAGAATGCTTTGTTTTACAGCCTTAAGATTAAGTGTGGAGGTTGTTCATGTCTAGTAGATGATTTTGATCAAATAGCAATGTCATAGTGGCACTACGTGTAAAATCATTGTCCCATCATTTAGGAAGAACAAGTTTTATTCTTTAGGGGCATTGCCCATGTCAAGTAAATTCTAACTATTTTTTTGAGATAATTGGGTTAAGGTCACAGTAACATTTTGTGTAAATTCCTTTAAAATGTTTTAAATTAATTTGCAATAAATACTCTCTTAAACTTTATATAATATCATGGTCATAAACTTACATTTTCATATCTCATATTTTATCAACACACAGATAGTATAGAGGCGAATGTAGAACATGCTACCATCCACGTAGAAGAGGGCACAAAACAACTGAGTGCCGCCAGAAATTACCAGGTACGTAATTGAGCCGCGTCACGACAAAACCAACATAATGGGTTTGCGACCAGCATGGATCCAGACCAGCCTGCGCATCCGCGCAGTCTGATCAGGATCAATGCTGTTTGCTATCAGTTTATCTACTTGTTATAAAGTTTGTAAGCGAACAGCATGAATCCTGATTAGACTGTGCGGATGCGCAGGCTGGTCTGGATCCATGCTGGTCGCAAACCCATTATGTTGGTTTTGTCATGACGCGGCTCATATGTATTATCATTGTGAAATTATCTTATATCTATTACTTTATTATGACAGTTTTTCATCAAGTATTATCATATTTAATGTTAGTGTAGATTTTTTCCCTCTTCTATAATGTATATCATGTTGTTGTAAACCAATTCCAAAGCATGATAGAGGAAGCACAATTAATAGCATAGATGTTTTGATTTATTTTATCTTACGTAAGTTTTTGTTCATAGAAGTTATCCTCTGACCTTTTTGAGTAAATTAAGCAGGGCTCTTGATCTCCTTTTCTTAACGCCAATATTTGGCACCATCTCCTGGTAAAAAAATATTGAGTTGTTTTGTTTTTTTTGCTAGCAAAATACGGCCCTCAATGGCAATCATAATTATATACAAGAATGGTCAAGTGTTAGTTAATTGAATTGTCTGTATGCTGAATGCCACCAGAGTTTAATCTATATTCAATAAAACTGCTAGAAACTATCTTTTTTGTATATTTTTAAATATAAGTCTTGTTTATATGTGCATCAAAATTGCCAGAAATTCACTCTACAATTGGAAAACAATTTGAAAATTCCCCCTACTACAACTACAAGTACACATACTGTTCACCCAAAAACAGAGAGAGAGAGAGATAGAGCCCTGTCATGTTTAGTTGTGTAAAAGATACCAAGTCACTCATAAAAAATGAAATATTTTGTTTATTCTGTCCAACACAATATTGTTGTTTTATTTCTAAATGTATTTGCACTTGATCGTCAATGTAAAGGCACTAGAAGATTATAGGTAGATGAACTTTTCTAGCATAAAAAACTGCTAGGGTGATAGGTTGAATGAAAAATGTTTATTTAAAGTAAAAGCCTGTCGTTTTTTACACTCCAAAATACTAGTGAACATTATGATTTGGTAATGCTATCAATAATAATACTGCAGTGTAATCACACCTTAAACTGTGGTTTCACAAAACTTTGATCAGTATTTTTCAAATGAAAGACCTATCTTTTACAAAGGATAGCTTTTTAACACAATACATGTGAAGTCAGTTTTCAAAACATACTTCACGAAAAGGTTAAAAAATATATCAGAATATGGATTAATAATGAAGGCATCTGATAATCAACCCCCTTATACCATTCTGTCCATTCTCACAGCTTTATTGTAATGTCTAACTTTCAGACGCCTGATAAATTAAAAGTTAAGCCATCAGTTTTTGTGCTAGAAAGTTTATCAGATATGTTGTGAATCCAAATTCATCATTTTATGTTCTGTTTATCCTATTTATTTATTTTTATTTTCAGTCGAAAGCTAGACGAAAAAAGTGTTGTCTCATAGTAGTGTTGTTGGTTATATTAGCTATTGTTGGTATAATTATAGCTGTCACAGTATCAAATAATAATTAGAGTGAAAGGTATACATGTTTATCATAATACTTAATGTATCAATTAATAATTAGAGTGAAAGGTATACATGTTTATCATAATACTAAATTTATAAAATTATGATTAAGAGTGAAAGGTATGATTTGAGAGAAAGGAATAAATGTTTATCATATACTTAATTTATCAAATAATAATTCGAGTGAAAGGTACACATGCTTATCATAATACTGAATGTATTAAATAATGATTAGAGTGAAAGGTATGATTAGAGTGAAAGGAATACATATTTAACATATACTTAATTGATTAAATAATAATTAGAGTGAAAGGTATACATGTTTATCATAATACTTAATGTTTGATTAGAGTGAAAGGTATACATGTTTATCATATACTTAATGTATTAAATAATGATTAGAGTGAAAGGTACACATATTTATCATAATACTTAATGTATAAAATAATGATTAAATGTTTATAGTGTACTTAATTCATAAAATAATGATTAGAGTGAAAGTTAAACATGTTTATCATAGAATTATTTTATCAAATAGTGGTCAGAGTGAGATATACATGTTTTTCATATAATGATAGTGCCAAATTAGAGTGAGTATCATACATGTTTATCATATACTTAATGTATCAAATAGTAAGTGAAAGCTGAAGATGTTTTATCATATATTTATTGTATCAAATAATAATTAGTAAGTTAAAATTATGAAACAATTTAACTTAACAGTTTATTTTTGATCTCTTTTTTTGTCACAGATAATGATTTAAGTGAAAGGTTTATACATGTATATATATTTTTTGATTTATCACACACTTTAATTATCAAACACAAATATAAGAATGATTACACATTATATATTATTGATATATTGAGTTTACCTGACTTTTAAAAGATGTATTGTTGATCACCTGTACTAAAGGTATCATTTGAGCCATGTCATGACAAAACCAACATAATGGGTTTGCGACCAGCATGGATCCAGACCAGCCTGTGCATCCGCGCAGTCTAATTAGGATCCATGCTGTTCGCTATCAGTTTCTCTACTTGTTATAGAGTTTGTAAGCGAACAGCATGGATCCTGATCAGACTGCGCGGATGCGCAGGCTAGTCTGGATCCATGCTGGTGGCAAGCACACTATGTTGGTTTTGTCATGGAGCGGCTCAAAATTTTATATAATTGTTTTGCTGTACAGTCAGTACATACATGTAAATTGAAAATTTCACTGAAAATGATGAACAGATTTGCCCGGATTAAATGATGGACAAGTTCATTGAATACATTCAACATCGTCAGGGTTAATCACTGTCTCCCAATCTGTGTTATACACAAACCACTTTGAGTGTTGTATGAAAATATATAGGATGGAATTTGACCATTTTGTCAAAGTGCCAATGCTTATATTCATAGCAAGTAATAAGGGTTTCAGACTGTTATTACCTTACTTGTCGCCAAAATGGATTCAAGTAACAACAGCAAAATGGAATTCTTCTATATGAGGCTGCTGTAAAGCTAGCTTTTGGAAGGTTGGATATTCAAAGTGCTCATCCATTCCTAAATTGATGCATTAAGTGGCATCTGTGATTTTCCACTATTAGTAACTGAAATGTCTCGATTACTGGGTATGACCAAAATGCAAGAAAACAAAGAGGAGAAACATAATAGATAATCTGAAATGTCTGAAATAGGACCAAAACAAAACAAAATAAGAAACATACAATTAAAACGTGTTTGTGTACATAATATATAAACATTGATGTATATTATTATTTATAAAGATTGTTGACAGGTTATATGACCCTATATAAATGGCTATTTGTAAATAGAACCCGAGCTGCTCGGCGAGGGTTATATTGCAAACAGCTGTTTATATACGGCCATATAACCTGTCAACAATCTTTATAACAAATTTATATTACAAAGTAAGATTTCTTCAAGAATCGACAGCAGCCGTGTATATAAAACTATATAAACATCACAATTATCCAATGAAAAGCGACGTTACAAACGTGCAGTATTATTAATATATATATATATATTTATTTTTCAGTCTCAAACACGTAAGAAGCGATGTATTCTCGTGATATTTCTGTCAGTGATCATTATCATCGTTGCACTCATCATCTGGTTAGCAACCAAATAGAATGTGCTTGACAACGCAAACACATCATCATCCTCCTTGGTTACAGTTGCTAGGATACAAACATGCCTGTTGAACAAACAATATTCAGTACATGTATATCATTAGTGAATCAAGGATATGTCCCAGAAACTGATTTGTGTTATATTTATTTGTTAATATATATATGTTACAGATTAAATTAAATGATTCTTTATGAATTGTTGTTACAATAAAAAAAATAGTCACATTGGGTTATAAAATTATGTTTAACATTTTTCATAATTGTTCATAATAACACATGTCAGCAGCACACCTCAAGAAGATGATAAATAATCAAATGATTTACTAATATATCAAAATCTCTCTTCAAATACATAAAATAAAATAAATAAATAGAAATGTCACTTTAAAAAGTGCATATTTTTCAATTTATTACTTTAAAAAACAGACAGTTATTTTTTTTATCTAAATATACCTTCTTTAAATATACTATAAATTGTCTTTTCTATTTTTTTTTCTGCAGTTACGTTAATTATGCAGTAGATTATGCAAAGAAAATACATGTTTTACTGACAGTTTTGTCAACATTCTTTCTTGAATTAAGTGGTCAATGATAATGAACAAATGACATCAATATTAAGCAGATTATCTGGATTATGTTGAAATTAATATATAGAAGCTACTGAGAATATTTAAGAGAGGAACATTATATAAGTTTATGATGGCAATATTGGTTTTACATTTATTGTTAATATTATTTTGATTTAAAAGTGAAAATCTTTAAAGAAATTTATAGAACTTATGTCCGAGGACAGAATTGTTTTAAGACATGTATACTAATAGCTGTTTAGTATGATGAAAAAGTTTATCACAGACCATTGCCGATTTTGCAACTCCTCAAAAAAATGGTATTTTACAGCCTTGCATATATTTTTGACATGACGTCATTTGCGTTATACAAACATGGTGTAAATAGTGCGAAATGTTAGCGTTACATTGTAGGCGTGTTAATGAAAAATGATCTTTTTTCACTTCAAACACTCTTTATTTTTGGGTATGTGATAAATAGAATATTATATTTGAGAAGGTCCGTTACTAAATTTATTGAAGTTGTTGAACAAAGTCATATGCTCACCAGGGGCTATATATATAATTTTATTCAACTTGTCCAATAAATTCAGTATTGAACCTACACTGATTTAATATCATCTATTTAGGGCATTTCATTTTACCAGTCTCATTGATGAAAGGTTGTGAGATATTCCTACACTTGTTTATAAAATATATGAGCCGCGTCAAGACAAAACCAACATAGTGCGTTTGCGACCAGCAGGGATCCAGACCAGCCTGCGCATCCGCGCAGTCTGATCAGGATCCATGCTGTTCGCTATCAGTTTCTCTACTTGTAATAGAGTTGGTAAGCGAACAGCATGGATCCTGATCAGACTGCGCGGATGCGCAGGCTGGTCTGGATCCACAAACTATGTTGATTTTGTCGTGATGCGGCTCAATTATAACAATTATTCATTTAAACTTTATACATGCATGGTAGATTTCACTAATGGTAAAAAAAAAAAATAATAGCAAGGCCCTAAATTTTTTTTCTTTCTGGAAGATGATAAAGATAAATATATAATAATGTGACTAAGTTACCACGACAATGTTCTTCTAAATATTGATGACAGTACTATGTGTTCTTATTCTAGAGAATGTGTCACTGTATGTGCACATTATCATCTGTGTACATTGTTACTAAATCTGTACACTACAGTGTGCATATATGTACTGTTAAGTGTTCACATTATTATTTTATTAAGGAGATAACTTTTGAAGTGTACATGTACATTATCATGTGTATTGTTTTACTAAATGTGTACATTATCATATGACTATGTGAAACTGTGCATACACATAACCATTCATATAAGCGCTATTTTGTGTACATTATGTTATGTATTTGTACTCTGTACATTATCATACATATGTGCACTATTATTCTACATTATCCTATCAGTATGTTTAATCTATATGTACATTATCATTTTATAAATGATAAGAATGTATGAACATTATCGTGTAATCACACATATATGTGTGTATATTAAAATCAGTTGTTTTTTTATCATACATTATTTTTTAAAACTTTTGTAGCGGGGACTTATGTAGTCAGCTTATTTGTACATGTGATTTATTATAAAGATATCCAATTATATGACATTTGTTACATCCATCCAATAAAGTGGTATTTAAATGGCATTAATTGTTTTTGAAAGTGGAAATGAACATGTGAATCTATTTAACCATTAAAATGCATGAATAAAAAAAGAACATTGTCACCAGTTTAGAGCCTAGGTAGACTCGTGTACATGTAGAGTGAACAAGCTTTATCTACCAATTTTCAAAGTTTTATTTTAATATTTCAAGTAATTGATAATGAAGAGATTGGTGAAATGGAAGTCTGGGTAGGTGTGTTTAAGAAATTCAGCAAGTGTTAAACTTTGAGATGTGTGTATTTTACATGTACATGGTATGACAGTAGCATCACCATTAGGTATAAAGTCTGGATTTGTGTGTTGCCAAATTGTTGTTGTCATGGTAACTTGAAAAAATGTTACAATCATGTATTATCATTTTCAACTGAAAATATAATTTTAAGAACAAATTTGTTGCAGAATAGATTACTTTAGCAATTTTATTCTTTAGTTTGAAAAAAAAAATGCACAGAAGCTTAAAATTATTATTTAGTTTTCTTTTCTTTTTATTCTTTTGTATTTATTAATTGGATACTATGCTTACATAAAACTATGCCCATAGGTTGTATACTGTATTATGTTAATATAAATATAAGGACCATTTTTATTTACTATATGTTAAATGCACGACTTTATTATAATATCAAACATATTTCCATCATCTTATAATGAGACACATAAATTTTATTTCTTTGGTGGAAAAAATAGAGTTTTAAAAAAATGGAAATTCTTGCTAAAATACTGATATAGTATATAATATTTGAAGATACTCAATTGCCTCCCTTGATGCTAGAAAAATTATCTTTGACTTAATTTGTATTCCTTTAGGTTCCTTAATTTAAAAATGGTTAATTCAAAGGACTGGTAAATAATTATTAAGATGAAAACATTGTAAATTTTGTATCAAGTTAATTTGTTCATGAATGGAAGTGTGAAGATGCATAATAAAACTGTCTATAAGAATTTTGCCTTGTTACTTTAAGGTGATATGTAGAATATCTGACAAAAATACAACAAAGATATAATTAGAATCATCAGAAATAAAATCTGTTTGTCATGAACTTTATAAAAGCTGGTTCAAATTATTTCAGGCTTTTATCCTACCAGTCCAAATGCATACAAGTCTTATACTATTGGTTACTATGTTTTATCGTTATTTGTCCAAAAGTCCCAAAAATATGTATTTAGTTTGTGCATATGATTTAGTTTTTGGCAAGTCTTTTACGCCAATAAGTGTGAAAAAAGTGTTAAATGTATTTATGTATATACATGTAATATGGTAACACAAGTTTACCCTGAAAATGGTTAAACAAGATGAACAAAATTTTGAAAATAATACCACGAAAGTTTTCTGTCAATATTCATGAATATTTATGACATACATAATTAAATGCATGACACAGTGGTCATGAATAATTCATTACAGAGAAAATTGTACATACGGCATATATGTATTGAAAAATTGTATCATATGTTTATATGTTTATGTATTTACTGTTATATTATTTTCTTTATAACTAAAAACACTTATGTGCAATGCTTTGTTTACTCTTTATTTAGTTAACTTGTTAGATAATAATATTGTAGTGAAATTATTAAAGGGACTCCACTGCTGTTTAAAAGCCTAAAAACATAACATTTGAATTTCTTACATAAATAAGCTGGGGCACTTTAAGCAGAAATATATGCAAAGATAGAAATATACTTTAAAATAAATTAAAATCGTATTTTTATGATTTTCTTAGCCCAATTTGAGTGAAAAGTGTTTAAACGCTTTTCATTTTGGGTCATTTTTTTACAATTTGAATAATTATTCTGGAAAAATGAAGTGCGCAAAGATTAGTGGTCTAAACCTACATCAAATGGTACATTTATCTGGAAAAAATACTTTCAGTCCCATCATGTCAAAAAACCTCAGTGGAGTCCCTTTAAACTGCCGTTGGTAAATTAAACAGATGTTAGTTTATTAACAATAGCTATTATTTTTCATAATGTCTGTGAAATATGGGGTTTTGTCAGTGAGATTAATAATATCTGTCATATTTTGCGGTTCGGATCGGAATATCCGTCCCTCGGTGACCCGCCCATTGGGCGGTAACGAGGCTTGCCGAGTTACCGCCCATGGGCGGGTGACCGAGGGACGGATATTCCGATCCGAACCGCAAACATATGTCAGATATTTTTTCTTGCATGCTCTACCATATTCCATTATATTTTAAAGTCTTTATCTTTATTTTCAATGAAAATTTATAGCATTAAAACCGTAACTACTTTCATTCAACAGCGTATGAATTACAAAATCATTCATAACGGTAAAATGCGTCATCTTTATCGTGCCATTGTACAGCACGCGACTCATCTGGAACCCCCCATGCCAGATGAAATTTCCGGCATGGGTAAAACTAACGGAAACGCCAGTCTGATATGCAAGAAATTATTTATCTCATTCACTGTCTACTAGTTAATGTGAAAAATTATTTTTTTGTTTAAACTTGAATTTTTTTTTGTGAATATAGAAAATGTCTCATTTGGCGTTGAAAACTGTTTCCTTGTGATACATGTTAATTTGACATATGGCATGAACAATTATATCTTCTCAGTGAGATATATTTTCTATTTCATTGGAAAGAAACAAAAGAGCCGCGTCACGACAAAACGAACATAATGGGTTTGCGACCAGCACAGATCCAGACCAGCCTGGGCATCTGTGCAGTCTGATCAGGATCCATGCTGTTCGCTTACAAACCCTATAACAAGCAGAGAAACTGATAGCTATCCATGCTGGTCGCAAACGCACTTTGTTGGTTTTGTCATGACACGGCTCATATGATAACTTGTGTGACCTCTACAATAAAAGGTCACATACATGTATAGATAAGACTACAGTCAAGTTAAGAAAGCAAAATCCATAACAAAATTACGACTCATTTTCTCTCTGCGAAAGATTGATATAGCAAATATTTATTATCAAATTTTAAATAACTATTACTTATTAGGGGTGTACATTATTTAGAATTGAGAGATACATTTCTTAGTTAACATGATATATATCTCTGTTTAGTGATATAAAACTCTTATTTAGTGATGTTAAATCTCTTGTTTAGTGATAAAAAAATCTCTGTGCTAAAATGAAAAGAGTGTACAAATGTTTTTGTGTCATTTTATCTTTTGTTATGAGTTTGTTATTGAATTTTATTATGTTAGATTTATAAAACTAAAGGGCAAATGTCTACTTCTTTGACCACATTCCATTTTGTCCTCTCTCCACATAGAACACCAAATGTTATTTTGAATGAACCATAGAAAATTTATTCTGTCTTGTATCTAAATACTACCTACATTTTCATCTAAACTCCGCCTTCATTTTTATCTAAACCACGCCTTCTTTTTGTCTATAGACCGCCTACATTTTGTTATACGTTTGTTAGTGTATAGGAAAAAAGTCGATAATTGAAAATAATTGATAAATGTCTGGTAGAAGTCTTTTTTATGAAATTCCTCTTAAATAACTTGTAAAGTTCTTTACTTAGCATTCAAGTTCAAAGATTTCCAGGAAAGACATAGTTTAGATTTCTAAAATGGTTGTATAGTCTGAATAATAGAGATATTTAATTTACTTATTTGATTTAATTTATGTATACATGTAAGTAAAATCCTACAATAATGATGACCTTTACATGATCTTACATGTTGAAATCTTGTTGCACATGTGATAACTTTGTTTAATTGTATAACTTCGTCTTTAACACCAAGTAAATGTAAATGCATTATTCGTCAGTTTAAGAAAAAAGTTCATTTTGTAATTTAAATTTTGCAACAAAAATTTTTATTAAAGGTAAAAAGTTCTTATACTTAATACTATGAATAGATTGTCTAAAATACCGGGTAAATAGAAATATAAATAAATAAAAGCTTATCATATGAAACAGATTTCATTACTTTTGTCTCTCTATTAAAGGGAAGTAATAATTTGTGAGGTAAAGTAAATGTTTTCCTGAGATGTAGCAGTTATTTCCCTTGTTTTGAATTATACTTAACGGGTGTATAAATTATGTTGTTATTTCATTAAAATAAAATGGACAAAAACTGCTTTTTTCCTGACACATTAATATAGATGGATATCGAGAAATAAAAAGTATAAATTATCATAGTTTCTTATTTACTATTTTAAACCCCTATTTCACACAGATCAAGGGTTTGTATGGGCCTGGGACATATGTCATTTTAAATCCCTGCATAGACAGAGAAGGAAAATTTAATCTAGTGCAGAGAATTTTCTTAAACTTGGCATGATTAATGGAGATCATAATTGAAACAATTTAATGAAAAAATAGGGATCTCCATCCTACTATTTAGTGCCTCGAATAATGCACGGGCTGTAGAGATGACAATGTTGCCGTGACCAAGAAACTATGTGTAACAATTAAAAGATCATTTGATTTGTAATATCTGTTCACTTTTTCCCATCGTATTATTTGACCTTTTAGAACTCGAGTCCCGGCGCCAGAATCAAATCATGTTTTGTTTCTTGTATGGTTGACTTAGTAGGATCATGCAAAATACTTATTATCATCTTGGAAGATTAAGTCTTTTTAGGTCGGTTAAAGTCTAAATTATTATACAGTATTGTATTAGAATTTCTTGTACCACTTTGCTGCTATTGAGCATTGAGCATGAATTTTAAAATATACGATTTGAATCTGGGTTTGTAAAAGTTACATTTCTCTAGCTTTAAGCTAAATGTTTTTTTAGGTTCTGAGTAATAATCTTTAGCAGAAAATCTTAGAACGATTATTTGAAGTCACGTGACAATCTTGAAATTTTGATGAAAACGGTACAATATTAACATCAACAACTAATAAAAACTACAAAGGACTCGAGAAACTAACATGTCTGTGACATGAATGTAAATGTTAAAAGCACTTCTGAAAAGAGATTTTTCTTTCAGATAACGTCAGTCATTGAACAAAAATAGTTCATTTTAGCGGACGCAAACGCCTATATACGTCCTTGAAAAATGAAGACAAATTGACTGGGTCAAATTGATACAAAGTATCTGTCAGATTCAATTGTGTAAATATACATTTTGTACGGTAGCTTATGTCGGTGAAGAGAATGTCTACATTCGTATTAGACCGTGCCAAACATGTAATAACATCTTGAAATTTATTATTCCTTATTTTAAAATAGTACACCGTTTTACAATTTGCAGCCAGGACTGATGTGATTTTTCATAAATTTGTTAATAATACAAGACTTAGAGGAAAATGACCAACTTTAATGCCGCACTCAGCAGAGGCCGCATAATAAATACATCTGAGTTTGAACCCCGGCAGTTCTTCTTATCTTATCATTTATTGTGTCGATATGTCGCCACTGCTCTGTAGATGCGGGATAGCTTCTTCGTCGTCTGTCTGTCCGTCCGTCACAAAACTTGTCCGGACTACCCCTCTAAAACTACTGGTGCAATTCCATCCAAACCTTACAGGAATGATCAGTTCTATGTTTAGTTACGCATATCGTCGGCATTTTCCGGATTAATGATTTTTTGTCAGAGTTATGGCCCTTTAATGATTTTTATTTTTTAAAGTTTGTCCGGCCTGCTCCTCTTATACCACTAATGTATTTCAATGAAACTACAGAAGAAAGCTATTGTACGTAGTACACGGGTTTTCTGGTTGAATAATTTTGACTGAGTTATCGCTCTTGAATAAAAACGTTTTTTTTTTGCCCTGTTGAATATTTTTGTGTCTCCAGTAGTTGCAACGTGAAATTGGCTGCCATGAGGCGACACGTGATATCTGTTGCCCTTGTATTATGCATATGTTCATGGCACCATTGTTTCGTTGGTCTTATACAATATTCAGGGTTATACAAACGTTCGTTAAATGTGTGCGCCATTTTAGCCCTAGTCCGTTACTATACATACGTACGTCTTAATTCTTTTTCTGTGGCAAATGAAACAACAAAAGGAAAAATAATAATTATGTTACTTAGACCGCCAATACAGTACGGATTGAAATTCTTCTATTGTCAGGGACAAAATGGGAGATTTTAACACGCATGCGCGGACGTTTTACTACTAACTTCTAAACATACCAAATTATAACAAACAGATCATTAAAATAAATAAATAGATTTATTATGACAGATTATTCATTACAGAATGCACAGACAATGATAATCACCCATTTACATAATAATACCTCTCTTTATAGAATATCCTCCTTATATCTCAACTATCCAAACAAATGTATATAATATATATAAACTATGAAAATTATATACATAATGAAACACGATTTATATATACACAGAAAACAATAACAAACAAAATGCTAGACATCTAATATCACATTGTATACTGAATTTAAAGGTTTAACAAAAAGCGAAAATAAATAAATAAATATATTTTTTAAATATGTAATATGTGACACGTCAGTCAAAAATGATTAGTCATTTACATTTATGACTTTCTTTCTTTCTTTCTTTCTTTTTTTCTTTCTTTCTTTCTTTCTTTCTTTCTTTCTTTCTTTCTTTCTTTCTTTCTTTCTTTTCTTTCTTTCTTTCTTTCTTTCTTTCTTTCTTTCTTTCTTTCTTTGCTACACTAAATAATAAATGAAATAAAACGTTTCCTCAATGAAAACGTCGATACTCTTTAACTTTATGAGCACGAGAGTCTCTGTAAATGGGTAAAACTTATGTTTGTTTGTGTATGGGAAATAACTCCGAAATTCTGTCCCATGAAAAAGAACCCCACAATCTGCCCAAAAACGACCCTAAAATATGTCGACTACTGATAAACCTGAGATCGATATCATATTAGATTTTTTTACGGAAGCTGACAAAGGACATTGCGGCTAGAAATTAGATTAGCGTAGCGGATTGATTTAACTAATTGTTTGAAGTATATACATGTACATCTATTATTTATTTACTCTACAAATTGTTCCTATTGTTGATAAATAATGAAGTACGATATTTAGTAGAGAAGTACTGGCGTGGGAACAGTGTCCTGATTTTCATTGTTATTCATTTAGTGGTGATAGTGGCAAACATTGGCGAAATCCTTATGCATTATAAATTAGGTTGCGTGACATGGACTTCTTTCTGCATATTATATACCAGCTATCTACTTAGCTTAATACTGTTCAGGTTTGCCGCTCATCGTCGGATACCCACGGTTGATTAGCATGTAATATAACAGGTAATCATAAATGTTAATGGTTCGGCCGTGGGTATCCGACGACGGTTTATCGCAACACTTGAATATCTACAAAGTTTCTCTACGCCCCCATCCCTTTCCATCCCCATACTCATTCCCCTATCTTGATATATCTATCAACTGAGCTTATTAAACGCAACGAATTAAAACATTCCGCCTCTCACCCGCAATTTGTCAAACCAACCCCCCCCCCCCCAACATTTCGCTTACAAATTCGAGTTATAACTAATTTAACTCCGTTTTGTTTATGTAAGTTTACGCTTTAATTGATAAGATATTTTATATTCTTTTGATTTGAATATCTTATCCACAATACTTAGATATAATCTTAAAAATGTTGTAATTATAATATAATTTATTAAACAATGTGACGTAAGCATTTGGCTTAAAGCCCGCCACGGGTATAAAATAACAAAATTAATACTGAACAAAGCGGTTTTTGACAACTGCAAACAATGAATAAATACACTTTCATTTAAAATTTTACAATAATATAGTTTATCGATCCAATAGAAATACAGTATCACGTATTTGTTTTATAAACATGTATACATGCCATTTGCTTTGGTAATACTGTTTGTATGCGATAAATATTTGTGATTTGTCATGAATATGACATACAGTATATAATACCAACATAAAATTCCACCAATTAAAACGTAATATTTGTTGTACGTATCATGAATGTATCATAAAATTTAATGTAACAAACATAACATAATGCGTTATAAATATACATATATACATAACAGTAACAATAATCTAATAGAAATCTAAATTTAAAATATCCCATGATTCTAAAACTTATTTATAAAAAATCCTATAAAAATGACCAATTAAATCAGATATTTTACATAAAAAATTATTTGACAGTCATCAAGTGCTATAAACTAAGCTGTCAAATAAAATCTAATACTGTCTGGCGTGACAGACTACCACCGATTGATCGGTCGTTACCCGCCATTTTAAATTGTACGTGATTAGACCTGTTTCAGACAAAAAACGACATTTTCACACTTAAACTGATTAAAAGATTTGCTATACGATTTACGTACACATTTAATTTCAAAATCAATATTCCGGCATAACTGTCGATTCTGATTTAAAAGTTTAAAATTAATCAATGGCGGACCAGTTATTTTATTCCAACTCGAAATTTCGAAAAGTCAAAGTTCATGTTATACGGGCCATCCGTATAATCCGTATAACCAGTTACAACTTAGTCGAACCGTATAACATAGTGTTCCGTATAACTTTACCAATCCAATCCCTGAATCCTAGCATGTAAAGCACCTTTCAGGTAAGTCGCCTGTTTTGCAAGTCTCTCTGAAGCATGGCTGCTAAAACACAACTATATGTATTATAAAAACGAAACTAATTATTTTAAGTTGACTAAGCTCATACGGGTACTATAGGAGTTTCTTGTCGGTCTAAAAGTTCAGATATGTCTTTAACATTTTCACCAGTTCCTTCTTGTTCCGTTAATCCCATTTCCTGTCGCTCCTTCTTGCGCCTTCGCACCTCCTCGCGTCTTCTTTCGCGTTCCAGCTGCTTTTCTCTGACTTCTTGCAGACGACGCTCGCGTTTGTCTGTTACACTGTCCATTTTCTGAGTTACTTGTTCTTCCTTCTTTTTCTGATAGTCTTGGAATGATGATAAAGCGGCTGTTTGATCCGCTTTATCCATTTCCTTGATTTTCTCTAGACGGGCCTTTTCTTTTCTCTGAAATAATTCAACAAGTACATGTATAGTGATGGAGATATGGTAAAACTAGTATTAAATGGGGGAAAATCAAATGAAAATCAACGATTTATTTGGTAGTAATTAAACAGACGACAGTAACCATTTTTTGGGGAATAAAATGGTTGTCATCTGGCATGAAAAAAAGTGACTCAATTTTCAAGTAGAATATTCACCCAACAATTAGCCCCTTTTCATTTCATTGTGCTTTTCTACTTATCAAAATATACGTGTTTGAACTTCAAATACACTTTATTGCAAACTGACAAATAAACGAAAATAAACGTGTCCGATATTTTGATACATACAATTATAGATATATTTCTTAAGAAGTCTTCTTAGTGTATAATTATACACGTATTGTTAGCATTTTGTTCTCATTTTTCAATGACTAAGGTCGCTTCAATTGATCGTAATCTGTTTATAAAAGGAAATATCTTCTACAAGAACCATTATGTAAATATTTAAACTGTCACAGTAAACATATAGATATAAAAACGAGGATCATTACCGCAAAAAAAAATCGTCCCAAACCCCGGTATGAGTCACATTTTTTGTTGTTGTTAATATGTACATGTATTCAATTAAGCTCGATTTTGAAGCATGTTCTTTCAACAGAACATTACGTTCTAAGAATGAACGTGGCGAGAACGAAAAGAGCTCACACACACGATCCATGAATTTCAAAAACCTACCTTTCTTCTTTCTTCTGCACGTTCTAATTTTTCTTGGATTTCTTCCTCTGTCAGAACACGTTTCTTCTTTCTTCTTTTTTCTATTTTAGCAAGTTTCAAGGGAGGTAATGCCGGTAGTTTTGATCCATTCATCTCTACAATTTCGAACGCAACTCCGGTCTTTTTCTCACTGTTTGTTTTTGAGATGAGGCCCTCTTCCCTTAGTTTTTGTAAAATCATGGATTCTTCCAGTCGGGCCTTATCCTTGGCGCTATTTCTTGTAGGTAAAGCGGTACCGGTTATTCCTAATTCTGTAAATTATAAAAGAAAGATATAATTATGTTTAGTTTTGGTAGTTAACTAGAAGACGAAACACACACAAAGTAAAATTGGTCTTGATTGGGTATCTGTAGGATTTTGCAAGATTTGAGAATGTAATATTACAGCCATGCTATTGTTATGGGGCTACTTTTGTCTTTGTATGAACCACGTGCTTGCACTTTGTGTTTTGTTGTTTTTTTTTTCAAAATCTGCAGAAATATCAGTTATAGGTACATTCCTCAGAAACGAATATTTTTTTATTACTTTAGAAAGGGTTATCATGAATTGTATAACATATAAATAACGGTTTTAGAGCATGTTAGATGTTTGTTACCCAAAGGAAGTAGCAATTTTGTCATAAAAGTAGCAAAGTGTAAACAAAAATGTACTTTGACTTCCATACAAAATACTACAATGTAATTCACTATAATTGTACGGATTGTCCCAAAAGCAACAGATGAAAAAGATGGTCGATGAGTTACTTTTGGAATTTTTAAAAGTACATAAAATATGAAAAGCTTTTGAGAAATAAAAATAAAAGCATTTCTTAGGCATAACGGACCTTTAAAAATAGTTCTTTCTTATAAAAAGTCAGTCAATAATGAGTACTACAAAGTCGGGACTATAGTCCTCCAGAGCTTGCATTTTAAGGTGTCCCCTTTCATAATTAAACAGGTTTCTAATTTATGCAGTCCGTAAAAGGTTGGACAAATACGCTCAAGTTTTTTCATTTTAGCATGCTGTTTGACAAAGGAGGCAAATGTAAATATATTAAAATATATATTCTCTAATTGAGTCTCTGTCAAGACATATAAATGCTTGATAATTAGCATAAATCCTTCTTCAAGTATTAGAGTTTAGACGTTTTGTATTATAATAGTTTTTTAAATCTAATGCAATTGTAGAGGTATATAAGAAGGGGTTTAATACGTGTGTGTGTATCGATAAGATAATCTTTAATACATCTATAATAAGTTTAATCCTTATAGTACAAACGCTTGAAAGCTTTATTGATTTAGGATTATCCAACGCCATTTAACATAGGGTTCAATAAAATTATGGCACTAAACAAATTAGATAAATGGAAGTCCCGGAGATTAGCAGGTAAAAGACAATAATGTGGGGGCGAAGATCTACTTAATATTTATAATTTTGTGTGTGTGTCGTAGGGCGGAAGGGGGGGGGGGGGGGGAGAGAAAGAACAGAATGAAAACGATTTTTGAAAATGAACGTATTGTTGTTACGTCACTCCTGCACCTTAATTGTAGAAGAAAAGCTTTTTTGATAGGGACAATGGAAAAAGATTTCGATATATAGATTGGTTGCATGCAAACATTTTTTTTAAAAGGTACAGAAAACAAATTTTGACAGATCTATTTTTTTATTTGGATCTGTATTGAAGGAATATAAATATCGTAAGACATTAAAAGGAGACAAGAAAAGAATTACACTGACGACAGTTTTACTGTCAGATCTTTCCACTTTGCAATGCATAATTTATCTTTTTATAATAAATCGAACTGCTAACAAAAACTCAATGCACTGTAGTATCATATGTAAGAAGTAATGTAAATTCACTTTGAGAGAGAAAAAAAAGATTCTTATTTAAATTAGAAACGCAGAAAAATCTGCGTATTTGATCTACAAAAAAATATAGTTTGATCTTTTAAATGTATAAATAATTTACAAATTTATAACTTGCACCTGGGATTGAGAAAATCGACTTGTACTAAATTTATCTTAAGTGTTTTATTCAATTCACAATGAAACAGCTGTGAAGTTTAATGAACGAAAATCACCTAATTGCATGGTAAATTATGGCATTAAAATGAACGAGGACTGTTTTTCAAGATGTGAAACATATATCATAATCGTTTAGTAAAATATGATCCGACAAAATATCCACTGCCTTATAGTCAACAATGTTTAAACAGTCTTATTTAAAGTATTTTCACGCTGTTGACCTTGCAAATCAAACACTTACTTCGATATTCACCAGTTATTAATTCAGTCCGGGGACAAAACAACTCATATTTGTTTAACTATTTTAGTTAAACATGAACCGAGGACAAACTTGACCACTGCTATTTTAGCTAAACCTGAACCGAGGACAAATTCGGCCACTGCTTTTAGCATTTTATTTGTTCTTCTTGTCCGTTTCTTTTTAAATTTAAAAATAGCAATTTTCCTAAATCCATTTTATTTAGACGTATGATTTTTTGGCAGCGGAAATATGTTTGATAAAAAATATTTCTTTATGACAATAATATAGAACAGCACAGAATATTTATTTCTTTTATATATGTTACAGTTGTACGAAAGTTTACACCAAGTTCAATATGCATGTTATTAAATAAGATGTATTTGTAATGGTCACTTTTCTAATTAAAGGTGCAAATTCATTCATGTATAATGCATGTAATATAGATAATATCATATGAAGTATATATATAGTATGATAACTTATTACGTATAATCAATATTTGTCGCTTTTGTGGTAATCATGGTTGCGAATTGATGCAATAAATATTTTTCGAATAATGAAAACAAATTGATTTTAACTGATTTTTCTAGAAATGGCAGTCTGCACATATATAGATATAATACAGTGGTATAAGAATAGTAATGGTAAGGATATTGTGAATAGTTGTGATTAATAATAATATTCTCCAGGTTATACTCAATTAAGCATACATATGAGCCGCAATATGACAAAACCAACATAGTGGCTTTGCCACCAGCATGGATTCAGACCAGCATATATCCTGATCAGACTGCGCGGAGGCGCAGGCTGGTCTGGATCCATGCTGGTCGCAAACCCACTATGTTGGTTTTGTCGTGACGCGGCTCAAATGTTATTTACAAATGTAAGTATACGATTTTCTTTATTTACAGACACTTACATTGATAGCAGTACTAATATATATATCATTTTTCTTTATGATAGTTAATATTGTGACTTATTCATTTCATTCAAAGTTTAAGACATATAAAAATGAATCATAATAAAGTCCACTTCTCATTGAATATTTTGTTAGATCGTAGCAACGTTCTGAGCGGACGAATAGTTATTTCTTTTTTATAGTATATACATTTGTTTGCAGGTGCATGCTCACTTGAATTTATAGAAATCAAAATGAAATTGGTTTGAAATGTCGTTATATATGTCATGATAATTGTTTATACAAGCAGAATATCAATACAGAATATCTTAAGTTGCTTACCTAGGTCTTCCCTTTCTTTAAACTGATTTTCAATTTCTTTAACTTTATCAGGGTCGGAATACTCAGTTATAAATCCTTGGTTGTATTCTCCTAAATCACCTAGCCCAGAATCGTGACTTTTCTTCGACCCTGCAGACCCACCTCTGTCCGAGCCCATACCATCGTCCAACGAGTCACTCGAACCCATAGCTCTCTTATTTTTAGCCGATTTGTTGCGGTTTCCACGGCGTCTGTTATCGTTGATGTCAGGTTCGATCCCTGCGTCTGTTTCACTCATACAGTTCTTAAGTTTCCCGGATTTCATTTCGGCAGCCCCGACTGGCTGAACTCGAACCTGTTTAGACTGTTTACAACCCATTTCTGTTGAATTTTAAATAAACTTATCAGTTTGCACTATTATAAAAATCACTTTGTATTCCAGTTAGTTTAAAAGATGTTAATCAAAAGTCCAAAATCATTGAAACCTGTGTATATTTGTTTGTATTTTAAGTTTAAAAAACGATATTTATCTGTTCATTTCTTGTTCTGTTTATCAGGTTCAATGGAATTCAGTCATGTACGTTAAACCATATAATATTTAAGATTATCGAGTGTTCGGATACCCTCCGTTTTTACTGTTCATACATATACGTGATCACTAGGAAAATATTGCTCGGTTGTTAGGGCGCCATTTAAATATCTCCATAGACGCTTTAAATAAAGCAAAACATCGGTTGTTTTCGGTCAATTTTCGGAATGCCTCGGATTATCGGTGACATGTATAAATCAATAGTTATCGCAGTTTGTATGAATGTTAAAATCGATCTTATTAAATTTGACATACATTTAATAGTTCATTTAAATTGAAACCTGTGAGAGAATTTGTTTATCGATATAAACAATCGATTGTTTAGATGATTCATGTATAATCGTAGTTTTAATTTTGTCTACGTTACTTGTCTGGTAAATATTTAAGCAATATATTTTTTTTATTTATAAAGTATCATAATATACCATTTGTTGACATAAATATTCAAGCGGAATACAAAAGTCAAAAAATATCAAAACTTTATTTATTTATTTTATTATTATTTTTTTATTTTATTTTTATTTTATTTTATTTTTTTTATTATTATTATTATTATTATTTTTTTTTTTTTTTGGGGGGGGGGGGGGTCTATTGTTGTTGTATCTGTGATGCTTGAAAATAGAAAATAGATCAGATCAGATTTATTTGAATCGGCATGCTTTTAAATAGGTGTGTTCCTGTACCGATAATTAAATAATGATTTTTTTCTTTTTCTTTTCTTTTACTTTTTGTCAAAATAATTAAATCATCTTACCATTTTCGGTCATTTTCACTTTTGTACATTTTATAACTTTAAGCACTTTTCAATTTTAAACGCTTTTTTTGCATTAATTTAAATTTAGATACACAAGCAAATGTTGACAGTATTTATATAGTACAACAAACCATGATTGTGTTTTTTACAAATAAAATAATTGTGTCAGTTGCATTTCAAACATAAACTTGCTTTTCTATACATGTGTTTAAATATTTGTAGTTCATGTTGTTGTTGTTGCTGCTGCTGCTGCTGCTGCTGCTGCTGTTGTTGTTGCTGCTGCTGTTGGTGTAGTTGCTGTTGTTGCTGCTGTTGTTGTTGTTGCTGATGATGTTGTTGCTGTTATTGTTGTTGTTGATGCTGTTGTTATTGTTGCTGTTGTTGTTGTTGTTGCTGCTGCTGTTGGTGTAGTTGCTATTGCTGTTGCTGCTGTTGTTGTTGTTGCTGCTGCTGCTGCTGATGTTGTTGTTGTTGCTGCCGCTGTTGTTGTTGTTGTTGCTGTTGTTGTTGTTGTTGCTGCTGCTGATGTTGTTGTTGTTGCTGCTGCTGCTGTTGTTGTTGTTCTTGTTGTTGTTGTTGCTGCTGTTGCTGCTGCTGTTGTTGTTGCTGCTGCTGCTGATGTTGTTGTTGTTGCTGCCGCTGTTGTTGTTCTTGCTGTTGTTGTTGTTGTTGCTGCTGTTGCTGTTGTTATTGTAGCTGTTGTTCTTGTTGGTGTTGTTATTGTTGTTGTTGTTGATGATGATGATGTTATTATTGGGAATATGATATTGGTCTTTGATAACAGTTTATTTTTCAAATGGGCTTTATACAAAGGTGATCATAAGATACAGGTACTTTTATTGTTTTAGATGTAGCACTTCTTATTTCAAGTAAACGGATCATTAATGGTACTGACTAGCCCAACAGTGACGGAGGTTAGTTTAATATATGAACTTTACTTTTTACTTGTATGAAAGCTTAATTTGTCAGTTGACCAATTGCATTTACATTGTTACAAAATTCGTATAAATAAACATTCTATCTCATCACAGATTGGGAAATATTTTCATGCAATGAATTTCTGTAAATCGCTTGTAATAAAAACAGCTCAATTTTCATTATATTTATCAGATACGTACAAATAAAAGTCGTAGAAAAAATAAGACAATAAAATGTGAATTATTACCTTAAAATTATGGCCGAAAAGATAAACAATGTATTATTTACTGTGGAATGTTTTCTTCCCACAAATATTTGTTATAGCTGTCCCAGAAAACATTCGTTGCACGAGTAGATATGCCCCAGACATAATGCACGGAAAATCACAGTTTATCTTTTATAACAATATATTGGCGAGAGTCTCTATGTTAGTTAAGATGTTACATTTTTTATTTAAAACCAACTACTCTCTCATCCCTTAGTAGGAACACTTCGTGGAGAGGCACATGACTTCGGTAGTAGATTTGGAGGACACGCTGACAGGATCAAGTTCCGAGCGGTGTTTCTGTACTACTTTCACGTTAGCGGTGTTTCTGTACTACTTTCACATTGTGTTGAGGGAGTTAGCGGTGTTTCTGTACTACTTTCACATTGTGTTGAGGGAGTTAGCGGTGTTTCTGTACTACTTTCACATTGTGTTGAGGGAGTTAGCGGTGTTTCTGTACTACTTTCACATTGTGTTGAGGGAGTTAGCGGTGTTTCTGTACTACTTTCACATTGTGTTGAGGGAGTTAGCGGTGTTTCTGTACTACTTTCACATTGTTGTTGAGGGAGTTAGCGGTGTTTCTGTACTACTTTCACATTGTGTTGGGGAGTTAGCGGTGTTTCTGTACTACTTTCACATTGTGTTGGGGGAGTTAGCGGTGTTTCTGTACTACTTTCACATTGTGTTGAGGGAGTTAGCGGTGTTTCTGTACTACTTTCACATTGTGTTGGGGAGTTAGCGGTGTTTCTGTACTACTTTCACATTGTGTTGAGGGAGTTAGCGGGTGTTTCTGTACTACTTTCACATTGTGTTGAAGGAGTTAGCGGCGTTTCTGTACTACTTTCACTTGTGTTGGGGAGTTAGCGGTGTTTCTGTACTACTTTCACATTGTGTTGGGGAGTTAAGCGGTATTTCTGTACTACTTTCACTTTGTGTTGGGGAGTTAGGCTAAACTCTCTACGAAGCAGCTGCCAATCTCCTGACTGAAGCCGAGGGAAGTGGCCATACAGAGTAGGCAGGGTACTAGGGTGCGTGAGCCCGTAGTACGTCGGGACGGTTTGAAAAGCAGGTTCTTCGTTTTGCACCAACAGCACTTATAGGGCTAACCTCATTCATTATTGTTTCACGTAACTATACGTTGAGGTGCTCATTGACCGCTTTACAAAGACATATTTTCGTGCTTCAAAGTAAATCCTTGACTTGTGACATGTCTGGAGTCCATACTCGACAGTGTAACTGCTTTTTGTGCCTTTAAAGACCATATGGAAGCTTATTTAACATAGATAGCGGTCAGTTTAAACGATCGTGAGAATGAAATTAAATGAAAGATAAAATTGACCAGATATCAATTAAAGGGAGACAAGTAAAACTAGAACACATTGGGGAATTTTGACTATTGAAATAATTTAATTTAATTAAGTGCCCCAGATGATTTATATAATAAATATTAGTTTTAGGCTTTTGTACCTCAGTAGAGTTCCAGTATACATTGTACTGCGCAAAAAAATGTTGTAAAGTGTCTGTTTTACAGTCCATCATTGGGTTAAGGATACTGTAACTCAATTTTTTATGGTTTTGTATCATAAATCTGATAATTTGATGCTCAATGAAGATTTATCAATTTTGTAAGTTCCAAAAAGCATTATTTGTAAAGATATTACCGAATTCACATTTCATGTTAGTAAAGGGAGATAATTAGAACTTTATTTTTTTCTATAAAGTCTAAGTCAATTTTTTCAATAAGAAATATATTTTAATGATAACATATAATGTGTTCTCATCGTGTTCTCTTTTATTTTGTCATATTTTTTTTAAAATTAGCATCCTTTGTCAAAATATATAATAGAATACGTTCATGCTCACCGGTTTATTTTTGTCATAGAATTATGTATCTGCAAAAATCTTTCTTGTATAGTGTTCTATTAACATCATATTGTCGAAAGGTTTGGTGTAAAATTGCGCATTTTGTAATGAAATTGTACACGACTGTGCCATAAGGCTCCAAAAACACACTTCAGATAAAACAAATAAACCTTTGGGTTATTTTTTTAGCTATGACCATGTTCAATGATAAATAGTTGGTAAAAACATTAATTTGTACTTCCAAAAGAAAGAATACGATCAAAAAAATTCATCGAAGAGCGTGCACGTGATTTTCGTGTGTGATGCGCCGTAGGTGAATTTGTCATACGCACGCACGCACGCACGCACACACACAAACGTTATAACTACTGTACCTTATTTTATATCAGTGAATTTCAGTAAATTTTCAAAATAAGTCCCCATATAAATGTTAAATCTAACCATGGCTTAATGTGTAACAGAGCTCAAGTTTATCTTGTTCATCCAATCAAAACATTAGTATATTTCAGAGACAACATTTATAATAGATATAAATAATAAGCATTTTGTAAATAGTTATCACTTACATTTTGGAATTTTCAGTTTCATTAAAGACGATGCACGTGGCTCAAATTTCATGTGTTTCTCGTTCAAAGACAACAGCGTTTAAAATACTCATTAATTTACCATTCCAGCATAATTGTGGTCTAAGAGTCACGTGGTCATATGATAATTGTGAGCAAGTTTTTATCTTACATTTTGACATTGTACATCATTAACAGAGACTGTAGAAATCTTAAGATTAGAATTGTGTAAACAGACAATTACTGACAGCGTGGGTGTTTGGGGATGTTTTTTCTATCTCTCTTTCTTTCTTTTATTCAAGTTTACAGAATATGATTACAAAAATATTTCGTTGTTATTGTTGTTGTTGTTGTTGTTGCTGCTGCTGCAGCTGCTGCTGTTTTCAGAAAGAGAACTGAAATGGTATGTAAATGTACCTTTTTCAATATCAAAATACAAACTTCAAATTTAACTTAATATCAGAAAGATCTGCATGGTATAAGAGTCGAACTGTAAATAAATGTTTTTTTTACCATAATTAATGTATTTCACACACGAAATTCAAATATGTTTCATTAATTTATTTCTAAGTTTTATGTTTTGTTGATAAAATCTAGATGATTAACAGAATAGTTAAACTACTAAAATAGCTAAGCAATCTTTAAAATCATATTAAAAATCAAGCGAATTTGTGGTAATATTAAGCTAAAATCTCTTCTGAAAGTCAAGTTCCAATTTCTGGTCCTCCCATTTGTTCTATAACAGAGGTAAAATTTGAATTTAAAGGAATGATAAAAGGTGCGGCACAACGAATCTTCTTCCGACAATGAAATTATCTAAATAAAATTATCAAATGGTTTTGTTGTGACTAAAAGAAAGAAAGAAAGAAAGAAAGAAAGAAAGAAAAGAAAGAAAGAAAGAAAGAAAGAAAGAAAAGAAAAGAAAGAAAGAAAGAAAGAAAGAAAGAAAAGTTCAACTTTTTTAGGGAATCAAATAAATGTTAGTCATTTCAAAACTATAACCAGCTTTTCAAATATTCGTTAACGGTTTGAATTCTTATCCGAGCATACTTGTTTATGGTTGAACACCAGTATTATTCTGCCAATCGACGAAATTTCACAGCATACGTTTTAATGTCATCCTTTAACTGGGTGAAATATATATTTATATCTCACCTGTTGTTAATGCAGGATTTTATGCACTTTAATAACATACCATTTGCAGGAAGCCCGAGTCCAAGGGTCGAGACAAAAATAGAAAATGCAGGTTAAAGATTAAATGGAATAAGAGCAGTATTTTGTCGTTGTTGATAAAAGAACATTTTTGTTTATAAAGTATAATGTTGGAACATTATAAAAATTGTAATTAAGATGACAAAAATATAAAATAGAAAAAAATAGAATCATTTTATCTCAATCATAATGATAATAAGGCTATGTTATCAGAGAACGCGTTCTAGCCACCTATCTTGTAACAGCATAACAACGACTGGGCGATGATAATAGCGAGAAAATGCAATGAAAATACAATTTACAAGATAAACGAAATAACTGTAGTAATACTGGTAAGTTTTTTTTCTTTCAGTCGAAATAAATGCTTAACCATACCTTGCATTTTAGAATTGGTATTAGCTCGCAAGTATGGCTGTATCCGGCCGGTGTTTGGTACTTAACTCACAATTTACCGCAATGAATCGCAAACCAGAATCAAATAGTTTCATGTTCTTCGAATGTAATGGGACGAATATTGACTAAATATAAGAAATATTAAACTTAAATCATTTAAATATGTACTCGTATATAATGCAAAAATGCATTTCTGTATTATAAGAACAAATATTTGTAAAACTGCGAAGAAAATTATGAATTATGGATTTTGGTAAGTCATGCAAAATCACATAATTTTCTTTTTCAAGATTTTAGAAGATGCACGTACATTTTATATAAATTTTATTTATCATGTCTAGTCATCTGTATACAACACGATTTGTTTTGTGGAAACATCTCCATAACGTGCTAATTGTCACACATTTTTTTCTATAATTATTAATCTTGCTGTTCTCCATCAATCCCAGCAGGTAGGCTTTAAAACTATTCCTTTGAAACAATATTACTGATATTTTTACATCTAATTTCCATGCAATAACAAAAAGGAAAATTTTTATGTAAATTGCTCGAAACAGAAAGATAAAAAGTGTTGTTTTACAACTAGGACGAATTTTTGAATGATTTAATGTTAAACTGACTTATTAACTATGATCATCATGTGATGATAAATCAGGTAAATGATTACCTTACAGTAAAGAATCCGCAAATAAACAACTGCATTGTTATACTGGACATCAAGGTTTGACCTTTTTGTGAACAAGCTAACGAACGAATCAGACACTGGACGAATTTGACCTTAAACTGGCATGTTCGAGAAGTTGGCAGCCTAGCAGCCTAGTCGCCTGAAGTTGGCAGCCTAACAGCCTGAAGTTGGCAGCCGAACATCCTGGCAGCCTAGCAGCCGAGCATCCTGGCAGCCTAGCAGCCTAAAGAAAACTAAGAATAGTACAAACATGAAATCGTCGGAAATACATTAGAAGCACTTCTTTAGATCATTCCACGCCTTTTTCAATATCGTGATCTTTATTTTTTAAGATGTTGAACTTTATCTTAACATAATTTTTTTCATTCTTTTTCATTCTGACGCTTCGAAATTTGTGACGTTAGCTGCCTAGCAGGATAGTACAAACATGAAGACCGTCGGAAATGAATCGGTAGCAAATACTTAGACCATTCCACGTCTTATTTCAGTATCGCGTACTTTATTGTATTTTCTGATCGCAGATCAGTAAATACATAGCTAACATGCACGGTCTAACACAAAATTTCCATACAGACCTAACAACGCAAAGTAGTTCTCAAACTCAAACTCAAAACTGTTTAAAAACCAGCAATTTAAAAGAAAGAACATTTTTTGTTACAAGTGTCCAACAAATTACTACACATTCAAACTTTAAAAGTAGCGTTGGCTTATAGAATTGTCAATAAATGCACACTCACAAATTACGCGGATGAATATGATTTTAATCAATGAAAATGCTATTTAAGCGATGTCGATTACCGAATACTACTATTATAATATACTACCGAATAATGGGGCCTCCGTGGCCGAGTGGTTAAAGTCGCTGACTTGAGATCACAGGTCCCTCACCACTGTAGGTTAGATCCTCACTCGGGTCGAAATCTTTCATGTGAGGAAGCCATCCAGCTGGCTTACGGAAGGTCGGTGGTTCTACCCAGGTGCCCGCTCGTGCCTGAAATAATGCCCGGAGGGGCACCTGGGGTCTTCCTTCCTCCACCAATAAAGCTGGAAAAAAATCGACGAAAAATCTCGGCGGGACGCTCTAGGATGACCCGACTTGAGTGTACGGTCGCCCATATGGGCTTTCCGGCGGCGACCTTAAAAAAACGCATTAAAAAAAAAAAAAAAAAAAGAATACTACACAAATAAATCTGACTGCCGAGTAGTTGAATATATAGTTTCTACATGTTGGACTGTTTGGGCGAGAAGATTTTTGCTAAATTATTTACTTCAATTTTGAACAACAGGTTTGCCCTGAACAAAATACCTAGACATTACCCTAACCCGAAATGCAATGGAAATTTTAATTTAGAATGACTTGATTTTATTCAGCCTCATGAGCCTGTGCGGCTTTAAAAACCCGAAATGCAATTTAGAATGACTTGATTTTATTTAGCCTTTATTTTTATAGTTTCTCCGTGACGCAGGGGTAACGCGCTCGTTCAGTGTGTGAGAGGTCTGGAGTTCAAATCCCAGTCGAGTCAACATTTTTTTTAATTCTTTTTTTAGTGTCTTCGTTAAGGAAATAACCACGATATGCAAGGATAAAGTGTGGCTATCATAAAAAATGAACATAAATGATTTTTTGATGCAACTCTAGTTATGCAAAATTCCGTATGTATCAAACTCTGGTGCCCTGCAAGATGAATTATAGTACATAAAAATAAACTTATACAGGAAAACAAATACAGATATACAGTACGATTTAGATTGCAAATATCAGAAAATACCACAGAGCTTGCAGCCCTTTGATTTTTTTTTTAAGAATTTACCAGGCTGCTAGGCTGTTAGGCTGCCAACTTCAGGCTGTTAGGCTGCCAACTTCACGAACATAAAACTGGCCTAAATTAAATCTCACCTTGAAGTTATATGCCCACCATATGCCAGAAATGGCCCCATACATGTGGGCACCAAGTTTCGAACAGAACAGTTGTTCTTTGTTCTGTTGTAGAAAAAATACTTGTACATGTATTAAAATCAGATCCTAAATCAGTGTCATCTTACATAAAAAAAATCAATGAAATTAGTAATTGTAGTGTCACACATGATTAAATATACGCATCTTCCTTTAACTCCTACATTATATATTTCTCAGTATCAATGTGGTATCATGGGTGAATATTTTCGGGGTGTTTTTGTTATCATAGAATGGTTTGTAAAATAGTCTTTTGTTAATTTATTCTGATGATACATGATAAGGTTTTTATAAACAATGAATACTTTCCTTTGATAATAAAGTTTTTTATGATAGCTGCTGTGTTGTTGTTGTTTTATCCAGGTAATTCCATATCATGACACGTTATTGTTCGAGAGTAACGTGCTTTTCAGGGATAAAACCTTTAAATCCTGGTTTTAACTGATATATATAATGATCTATCATCAGTGGTTAAACACATTTTATATCCATCAATTTGAATATATTATCATAAATGGAAGTCTGTAAATCATTTGTAGTAAAAAAAGATAAATATGAGCAATTTTTATCACTGTTATCAAATACAAAAAGATAAAGTCGTAGAAAAAAATATAAGAATGAAGATGTGAAACATTAGCTTTAAATTATGGCCGAGAAGATAAATAAGGAAGTTTCGCTTCCCACGTAATTATATTGTTTACGCATTGGAACAATTGTCCATTGTTTACATGTTGAACATAAGTCGCAATTTATCTACTATATAGTATAATAATTGTATTTTGGACGTAAGAATATTTATCTCCTTTAAAATGTAGAATTTGTTTTATTCATAACGAATGTGGAGTTTAATGCAAATGAAAACAAATACAATATCAATTTGACCAGTTAAAAGGTTGTAAAATTTCCAGGTTATAACAATATAAACATTATATATCAATGAAATGAGTTTTATGTTGACTATTGAAATACCTTGATAAATATAAGTATAATATTGAACATATTTGACAAACTGTATATCACCCCATTGAAAAGCAATACTTCTAAGACTTTTAAATCCTGAAAACAATAATAACGGAAATTTGCACACGTGGGTTATGCATCATTTGTCTGTGTAAAGTATATTCAATACTTAAAAATAACCAACAAATCATTGCACGTGCTGTCCGTCAATTTCATATTTTCAAAAGAAAGTTTAGCATGAATTTCATGCTGTATCTGTATTTGGTGCAATTGGAATACATCGGACAAGAAGAAACAGATCTCTCTGACACAAGTTGTACAAATACAGGTGCTTCTGATATACATCAAATATATTACAAAATATTTTGGCAATGGCAATGTTTTGGACTTTCATTTGGGATTCTTATTTTCTATTTTACATACGTTTGCATCTATCATACAGAATATATAAAATTCTGGATAAAGAGTGATCTTTCGGAAACAGTAATTAAAACAAAATTACATGAAATTGCAGACTCGGTTTGATTGTGTCATAAGGGATAATGAAAAGTGCAACACCACTTACGTCCCCTAGCACCGGCTTGAGCGGTACTCAACTTTCAACACTTGAAAGTAATGGAATCAATGATCCCGAGGGACCAGAAAAATGTATCAACACCGAAATGAAGTACGGGGCAACTTTTTACAACTGCCACACAGCACTTGACACCTGCTGTTGTGACGTATAAAAATCTGGATAAAGTGTGATCCTTCGGAAGCATTAATTACAACACAATTTCGTGAAAATTACATACTAGGTTTGATATTCATTAATATCTTAGAATTTCAAAATCCACACTTATAATTATGTACTATTAAGCCAACAAGGTAGACCTTTAGGGAGGACCCTAGATAATGTTGGTATAACTTTTGGTCCAACCCATTTGTATGTCCAACCCCCTTGAATATATGCTTAAGATAATGCTGTTAAAATGTGTTAATTTATCGTTTGCAAATAAACCATAACATATTATTAAATTAGATATACAGAATACAAAGATATTATATCACATTTTATTTAAGCAGAATAAATTGAATGATCTATATAAGAATTAATTCATTTTCAATGTTTTGAACAAATCACCCCCGACACGTTTGGATAAGATTGTTTCATAATATCCTGTGGTTAAACCATTCACTTTTGATCTGTAAGAAATCAATTTACAAAGAAGAGCTGTTTATTTGAACCAATGTACTTGTAGATATACACTTAAATAATATATTTTCACGCCCTTGCTTTAAAAGAACAATAATGTGACAGCGTATATGTAAGTGACGTCAACGGTAAGGAGATTGTCGACAAAACCACAAATACACGTGCAGCGTTCTTGCCAACATCGTTCTGTTGAGATGAGCAGATTCCTTTTTTACCCATATAAATGGTTGAAAAAAAAAGAAGAAAAAAGTTCATGTTCTAAGGCGGTTTGTTATTCTCATTTATTTGGAATGATTATTCAAATGTTCTGACAAAAAATGCATTTAGTAAAATCGATTTACAGAACACAAAGTGCAAAACGGATCTTGAGAGATTTTAATGCCTTATATCTTTTTTATTTATTTATTTATTCATTCATTCATTCATTTATTTATTTATTTATTATTCATTCATTCATTCATTCATTCATTTATTTATTCATTTATTCACGAAACCATCGAAACCATACACTAACGTATTCTTCAAAATTGTCGTGTTTTTAATATCTTTCGATTTAATCAACTGACCGTTTCTTAATTAAATAAATGTGTACATTTCAAAGGAAAATCTCACATTAAAGTATGTATCACACAAAACCACCCTGTACTGTGTTCTTTATCATTTGTTGATCCATGATTGTTAGATAAATCTACCTATTATCTACAATGTTTTAACGTTTTATTTTTCCAACATAGTCACTTTAAAGGAACAAATGATAATAAATGCAACATATATGTTTAACTTATTTTATTTATGGTTGGCAAAAAATTTCCGTCATGACTGGTCATTAAGTAACATAAAGTTAATAGAGTTTGAACCTTTATATAAAATAGAATATTATAAAATAGGTTTTGCTTCGTCATCGATTGCAAAAACCTGTAATTTTATGTTAGATTTTCGCCATATCGACGGCTAAATAAGAGCATTAAATATTCCAGACAATCTGTTATAGAATAACATTAACAATTACATGTATATCAATTATAATATTATATGACTAAAGCTCATATCCGAACAGTCAGAAGTGACATTTTATATATTGCTTATATATGCTTCGGTAGCTTAATATGTTTATTCAGATATAATCAATTAAAATTATGTTTCGAAAAAGAGACAATGTGCTGACAAATGCCAGATATGATAAACACTTGATATCCGAAGCTTATAAAATATGTTTTATAAATATTATCAATAAAATTAGTTAAATTTTTGAAAGAGAGTGATACAGCCATTTGTATATATAAATACATTTATCCAGCATATCACGATCAAAAAACTGCCATAGAATGTCTAGGACATTCCAAACCAGAACAATTACTCAACAGGTTTGATCGTATATTCATCTTAGGAATACTGGCCGCCTACGTAAAACCCCTTTTTTAAGAGGAACCGTAGCATCCGTTGGCATGCACGGAGGAAACCTCCTCAGACTATTCCTCGGAATATAGAACAACGGACCTGGTCAGATATGCCAGTAAACATATAAAATATAAAATACATACAGCTCAATAAAGAGAAACGTTCTTTATAAGAAAAATTATAATTTTAAATAAATAGTAGTGTGATATATAATGTAAGTAAACTTGCTTGAAACCATGTATAACAATGTAATAATATGATAATAACCATTATATAAATACTTTTTTAAAGACAATATGTGTTTTATTTACACATGGTTTAAAGTAATTAACAGTGTTTTGTTTTGTACCGACATCGGTTACAGGTTATCTATTGACTATTCTACAAATATCCGAAAGTCAGTTGCATCCCACAGGTGTTCGAAATGTTTATGCTCATGTACAGGCCAGTTAAATGCATGTTTTGACCGACGTCGGATTCAAATGATAGGGTCTGGCAGTCGACGTTTGGTAAATTTCCTGATGTCGCAAAACAAATATTGACTGTTGAAATGATAATTCCAGCCATGACGAAGAAGGGCTAAGTATCGCGGCGGTCATTATTACCTGAAAACAGAAAAAGAGACAACAGCAAAGCAAATGGGAAGGACGGGGTGGGTATTTTTCCGTGTTAGTTCACGGCAAGCTTCTGGAGCTCGGAGACTGGATCGAAAAGAATTTGCCCAGAAGCGTGCTCGGTTTATATACCCAGTCTACTAAGCATGCGCGAACGAGATTGAATGACTTGTTAGGAGGAGGAGCCAAATATACAGGCATTGCAAAAATACTGTGACGTATAGTGTAAAAATAAAGAGTTTAAACTCAAGCGCTTAAACTGAATATTATTTTTCCAACATAGTCACTTTAAAGGAACAAATGATAAATAAATGCAACATATATGTTTAACTTATTTTATTTATGGTTGGCAAAAAATTTCCGTCATGACTGGTCATTAAGTAACATAAAGTTAATAGAGTTTGAAACCTTTATATAAAATAGAATATTATAAAATAGGTTTTGCTTCGTCATCGATTGCAAAAACCTGTAATTTTATGTTAGATTTTCGCCAAAAGGGTCTCGAAGAATTGAGAGAGCCTTCCGCCAACAGCGGGGCTAACATAAACCAAAAATAAATGACTCAGTCATGACGATTTAATTGCAGATACTGGTGTGTTTAAACATACACCACGAGCGAAATTTAATTAACGTAGCATCCGTGACCAAAGAAAAAAACAAGACAGGAGTTAATGGCACCATCTACTCAAAAAGATCATGGGGTTTTAAGACTTTATCAACAATCCCTATTTCTAATAAAAGTTTGTACTATTTTGTATGTTAATATAGATACGTTCCACCAAAAGAACAGCCATATATCTATAAGAATGTCGCAAACAAATCTGAGACTGAATTAATTTAGTGCTTGGAAAGATGTTGCACAACCGTAGGAAAAATTTATATTTATCTAGGCTTAAAAGAAAGTTTCTTCTTTCTTTCATCAGCAGTCGCTGACGAAGAAGAACCCATTTGAATCACCACCGTAATGTTCAAGCAAATATGCAGTAGATTTAAATAAGAAGATACAAAAATCGTAGGCTCTATGAAATGAAATGCACATGTCACACAAAAACTTCACATACAAGAGAACATGCCACACAAAACGAAAAACTAATGAAAATTATCTTTACTAGAGATGAGCCAACCAACCATGCAAGGAATGGGTCACCGGAAAACCTATTTTTAAAACATGTTATAACGAATTTGTTCTTCACAACGATACAATTTTATTACATATTATTTTTAATTGGTATTTTTTACGTGAATTACCTGCAATGAAAAATGTCCCCATAACTTTGGCCAAAATTCACCAATAAATGTACAAATTACATTATTGTATTTGGGAAAATGCAGCTATAAATGTTCAAAAAATTCCATGAATATCTTTGTGTAATTTGCACCCATATATTTTCAAAATTAGGAAATATAAACTGGGTAAACTGCACCCATAATAAAAATATATCTGGTAAACTGCACCCAAAGTGCAATAAGTCTGGGTAAACTGCACCCATGTTCAATCTGATAGAAAATATATCTGGGTAAACTGCAAACCATAATGATAATAGAAATAAGTCTGGGTAAACTACACCCATAATAAAAAAAATATATCTTGGTAAACTGCACCCATAATAAAAATATATCTGGTAAACTGCACCCATGTTCAATATGATAATCTGATAGAAATATATCTGGTAAACTGCACCCATTATAAAATAAAATTTTTTATCTGGGTTTTTTTTAAACTGCACCCATGATTTTTTTTATTTTTTTTTTTTTTTTTTCTTTTTTTTCCCCAGGGTGATATATTAATTATTAAGTGAAGTTAAATTACTTGCATTGTAATCCGGTCGACGGTATCACAAATACATTTAAAATGTGGTAAACGTGCACCCATAATTATATTTATTATAGACACTGCAAAAAATTTAAACCCAAAGGCGGACTGCCGGCCCAATATATTTTAAGGGCAATTGGCAAGAACCTTTTGTTTCTCTTTATAATTTTGAAAGCAGTGTCTTCCTTAGTAAAAAAAAAAAAAAAAAAAAAAAACACCCTGTTATCAAATTCACTTAAAATACTACTATAAACATATATTGTACAAGAATCATACGAGTTGAACGAATATTTTGACGGCTATCTACCTTTTACTTAACTACATGTACAACTGGATACATAGCCTAATTCTGAATGAGTTGGGTTTAATGTTATTAAAACATATGCTTATAAATTTAATGCAAATTTACATTAAAGCTGCACTCCCCCAGATGAAATCAAAAATATTTCAAGAAATCAAACAAAAGAAAAGTACTTTGATTTATAAGAACAATAAAAGATTCAAAACTGAAGTAATATTTTTATAATATGCAATATGTTTTGCAGTATTTTCCACCATATTTCTACTGCGTTACTAACGCAATGAGGGTTATTTTGCATATTTTGACTTCTTTTATTTTGCTGAATTACATAGGTTGTAAGTGCTGTATCCAACGTGAATTTTTTTTTTTTCTATGTTCACTCGACAATATTTTCTTTTTTTTTTTTTTTTTAAAATAAATCCATGAATCTGGAAGCATGCTGTCTTAAATTAAATGGCACGAAAGTACAGCCATTGAAGCTTTATCATTTGTATTGGGATATCTATTAAAAAGGGTAATGTACACATTGTATATCATCAATACCGGTTTTCCTTCCCGCTTCCCCCTTTTTTAAGCGATGGCTAATAAACGTACCAATACACTCTAGATCATTTGTGTGCGGTTAAAAAACGGACATTTTGCCCTATAGTTAATTAATAAATATATCATTATAGCCAAACATGTACTTTTTTAAGTAAGTTGTTTCAAAGATGGAAATTTGGATATTGTCAGTAACGCGTGACAAAAAGTAGAAGAATTACTTCAAAACTGAAGGCATAAAATATTTTCTTAAGTAATTTATTAGATTTTCTAAGTAAATAATTTCTAGTCCAAACTAGTATTCTTCAACCTCGATATGCTACTGTCACACAATGAATTGCTTTGTTTTATAAGTTTACATTAGGTAATTGAGGCAAATGCAACAACGTTAGTGACGTGCGTATTGTTGCAAAAGCAGGTATGCCATTTATATCAGTTTATGTAAGACTGAGGGTGGCTAAATTAAAACAGAACCGAAAATAAAAATATCACTTAATTCCAAATTCCAGATTTTCTGTAGCCCGAGGTTGACGAACTAATTAATAATTAACTAATCTTTCTACTTCCGGTTGAATATCTGAAGAAATGCTTAAAGATCCTGTATGTTTTGTA